>NW_027210961.1:0-45000 GCF_029030835.1 Brachyistius frenatus
ATCTACAATTATCTACAATTATCTACAATTATCTACAATTATCTACAGTTATCTACAATTATCTACAATTATCTACAGTTATCTACAATTATCTACAATTATCTATCTAATTATCTACAATTATCTACAATGATCTACAGTTATCTACAATGATCTACAATTATCTACAGTTATCTACATTTATCTACAATTATCTACAGTTATCTACAATTATCTACAGTTATCTACATTTATCTACAGTTATCTACAATTATCTACAGTTATCTACAGTTATCTACAATGATCTACAATTATCTACAGTTATCTACAATTATCTACAATTATCTAGTTATCTACAATTATCTACAATGATCTACAATTATCTACAGTTATCTACAATGATCTACAATTATCTACAGTTATCTACAATTATCTACAATTATCTACAGTTATCTACAGTTATCTACAATTATCTACAATTATCTACAGTTATCTACAGTTATCTACAGTTATCTACAATGATCTACAATTATCTACAGTTATCTACAATTATCTACAATTATCTAGTTATCTACAATGATCTACAATTATCTACAATTATCTACAGTTATCTACAGTTATCTACAGTTATCTACAGTTATCTACAGTTATCTACAATTATCTACAATTATCTACAGTTATCTACAATTATCTACAATGATCTACAATTATCTACAATTATCTACAATTATCTACAATTATCTACAGTTATCTACAGTTATCTACAATTATCTACAATTATCTACAATTATCTACAATTATCTACAGTTATCTACAGTTATCTACAATTATCTACAATGATCTACAATTATCTACAGTTATCTACAATTATCTACAATTATCTAGTTATCTACAATTATCTACAATTATCTACAGTTATCTACAGTTATCTACAGTTATCTACAGTTATCTACAGTTATCTACAATTATCTACAGTTATCTACAATTATCTACAATGATCTACAATTATCTACAGTTATCTACAGTTATCTACAGTTATCTACAGTTATCTACAATTATCTACATTATACAATTATCTAGTTATCTACAGTTATCTACAATTATCTACAATTATCTACAGTTATCTACAATGATCTACAATTATCTACAGTTATCTACAATTATCTACAATTATCTACAGTTATCTACAATTATCTACAATTATCTACAATTATCTACAGTTATCTACAATTATCTACAATTATCTACAGTTATCTACAGTTATCTACAATTATCTACAATTATCTACAATTATCTACAATTATCTACAGTTATCTACAATTATCTACAATTATCTACAGTTATCTACAGTTATCTACAGTTATCTACAATTATCTACAATTATCTACAATTATCTACAATTATCTACAATTATCTAGTTATCTACAATTATCTACAATTATCTACAATTATCTACAATGATCTACAATTATCTACAATTATCTACATCAATCAAACAACACGTCACATTGGCCCATTTTTTACAATTAAGGTTTGCTTTCATTTAGCTAAGCTAAGCTAAAACTGCTAACGGCAGTTACAAACAAACGAGCAGTTAAACGATGTTTGTGCGACAGACAGATGAGTTCCACACTTCTTATTGACATTATTAGGTTTGCAGCTAAAAACAACAACAAAACATCTATTTTGGTTTTATGCTAACGACGTCGCCTTGCTTCCAGTCTTCGTGCTAAACTAGAACAGCTGAAACTGATGTCATTAGAAACAACAGACGACGGGAAGATTTCAAACATCAAACGTTTCAAACTTTAAACTCCAGAAAAGCTAATAGAACAGTCGACGCTAGCTAACGGAAGAGTTGGACCGCAGCGCTCATGCTAATGTTAGCGCTGTTCATGTTCATGTTCAGGTTCATGTTCAGGTTCATGTTCAGGTTCAGATTCAGGTTCATGTTCAGGTTCAGGTTCATGTTCATGTTCATGGAGATAAAACATTTCAATCTATTCGTCTAATTTCATGCAAATTTTATACATTGCTAAATCTAAACATGCAACACCGACGGCTAGCTAACGGACTTCAGGTTTCTGACATCACAAAGGAGAAATCAGGATTTATTCATAAGTAAATTGTCCTTTAATTTTGTGTCTTTAACAACTAAAAGTCCAAATTAAATCATGTTTTCAAAGACATTTTTGGTTTGAAGAAACTTTATGTTCATGGAGAAAGTTTTCCAAACGTATCTTTACGGTTCCCAAGTAAAACTCTCCTACCACGTTATTTAAATTATAATTCTATAAACAGTTATAAAACTGTTCGAGGAAAATTCGTGAAGGTCTTTTAACAATAAGTCATTTCATCGGCGGCCTTTATTAACATTATTATTAACATTATTATTAACATTAAGTTCAGGTGGAAGATATTCGTAGGAAAACAAGCTGGTCGTTAAATCTTTGTTTTGCTTAAATGTTTCAGATGTGAAAGAAATTCGTACGGAACTTTTCAGGTTGTTTAACTTTTCTATTTAAACGTCTCTTAAAAAGCAAACAGAATTTTTGTACGATGAATCAACAGTCTGCGTTTTATGACAGTTTCGTGTCAGAATTTGTGTTCATTGTTCATATGCAAAATTAAATGTCTTTTTTTTAACCCGGTGTTTCGTGACATTTAATCTTAAAATAAATTTTGCTGTAAACAAATAGAAAACTTTTGTGTGCATGAAAATTATGCATTTAAAGATGGTAAGAATTGTATAAATCAACTGTACTGATAACGTTGGTTTCAGTACATTAATATAAATGTACTAAATAAATATAATTTGGAAGATATCAGTAAACCAATGATGAAACTATTTCTACATCTGACAAAAGCGCTAAACAGTCGAATCAGCAGCATGAAAAATAACTTCCTTTAAAATAAACATCAACTACGACTCAAACTGGAGGAAAAATACAAACCGTTATTAAAGAGGAATAAAAAGAGAGAATCGGTAGTCGTACTGAGGAACAGCAGCATGCAGTGCTCACGAAGATTTTCTTATTTTACTGACATAATAAAAAAAAGCAGATAAACAGACTGATTATTGAGGCTGTACGTACCAACATTTAGATATTACAAACGTTTACAGGATCACACTGATGTTTCCTGCCGGATGAAAGATACAAGAAGTCAGGAATATAAAGCAGTCACGTGTTCAAGATTCATTGTGAGGAAAAACAAAGAACATATTTTGGAAGTCAAAGTTAGACAAAAAAATAATAATTTACTGAATTAAAAGTCAAAATTAGCATTAACTTTTAAAGTGAAAAATTATCTCTAACAACTGAAAAAATGTGACTTAGTAAGTAAGAGTATTGACTATTTATCCTTTTATATATGTAATTATAATTTTTTTTAAAGTCCATTATTTCATCAAATCTGGCTATTTTGTATCTCATAGTTTACATGTTATTAACTTGAATCTTTTATTATTGTTATTTTCTTGGTTAAAATGATTTCCCATACATTACAAAGAAAACCTACAAAATAAGATTCCATGTGTTTCATAATAAAACATCTGACATGCAAAATCTATTAAAAGGTCTTAATGACACGTACAATATTTCACATCGATAATAATACAGGACTTCATGCATCTGATCATCGTCCTGTTCAATCACATTAATCAATAATTCTACGAGTGACTTCATTTAACGTCCTGCAGTTGTTAACAGCTCTGTTACTCTTCACTCGTTACGTCACCGATCACTTGGTTTTCAGCGTTTCAGATATTTTTTTCAGCAGGAGGCTTTTTGTTTCTTTGCAGTTCAATGGTGTCAGAGGTTGTAAATAAACTGGAATGTTTCTTATTAAGCTGTTCGTCCTTTTTCATGCATGAAGTTGAACTTAAACACTTGATTCCACCGTAAACAGGATCACAGTTATTCAAACTTCTGATTATTTATTTTTATGATCATTTGGTCTCCAGTTAAATGTAAACATGAATCAAGATCCACTTAAAGATTTAAACGTGTCTACGTGCAAAACAAAGAGGGACAGAGAATTTAATCAAACTCAATAAAAAAAAACATATAAAGCTACAAAAAAGTTAAAAAAGAGAACGTGTAAGAAAAATAACAAAAAAGAGATGATCTGAGACGTATTTTAAAGTTTTGACCGACTCAAATAAACGCGCATCCTCTAACTTCTCTTTCTTTGGGTTTTAAGTTTTGATCGGTGCTGAATCCCTGCAGCTCCATTCGGACACGATTTATCCCCAGAACGTGAAACAGTTTCTCTTTTTCTTTTAATTTGTTAGTTCTAAAAGAAGAAGAAACATTTGTCGTAGTGTTCCACAAGGCTCTATTCTCAGTCCTCTTCTATTTACCAATTTAATAAATGATATCTCTGCAACAAAAAGGTTTTCTTAATCAGAATCAGGGCAGTTCTTTAAAGAAAACATCATTTCAGTGAGAAAACCTATTTAAAGAAATGACGAAGTGATTCCTGAACACAATGAAGTCTTTGTTTCTATAAAATCACAACTAGTTTAAAAAAATAAAAAAAAAAATAAAAAAAAACATTTTGTCTCTACAAACAAGTTTAATCGCAGATCAGTGGGGAAAATATTTGTTTCAATCCGAATGGGGCTGAAAAGGAGCTAAGTTATTATCAGTCTTTGGGTTACTAAACTTTTCTTAAGATCTTTACTTTTCTGCCTTCTGCTCACCTTTCACACCTAAAACAAAGTGTCATCTGCATAAAAAACATCTGAAGTTGACGTTTTGAGTTACATTTACTCAACTGTTTGACTTTTCTCATCACATTTTCTACAACAAATACCACAATCGACATTCTGCTAAAGAACAACAACAACAACAACACATCTTTTTAAATCGAAAGCAACTTTGGAACAATCTGAGTTTAAACACAGTGAAATCAGTTGACACAAATAATCTCAGAAATGATTCATCTCCAATAAATGTCCTTCTGAAAGTGCTGCTTTGCTCAGTAGATATTCACGCTACTCGTTTGGTACTATAAACACACAAATACAGACATTTTAAATTCCTCTATAAATGGACAAATAAAGCTTTTCATGCTACAAACCAAACGTGCTAAACTACATCAGTCGGTTTGAGATGAACACACGATGGGACGATATTTCAGCGTGAAGCAGTCGATGTATTAAAAACACAAAACAATCCAATTTGATCTGCTTCTGTTTTCTTCGTCATCTGAAACTCAGCGAGTGCAAAATACTTTTAATCCAGCAAGAAAAAATAAGGCGAAGAACTGTAGCTCTGAAATTATATTTTGAAAAAAAGATTTGTATCTTTGTAAATTGAGATCATTTCTGTGAATGTTTTCAGACTAAGAAGTCTGAATTTTTATAATTCTCATGTTATTTTGAAACTAACGACCAATTTTTCACGTGATAAATGATATAAATCTGTTAGTTTCAGCTGATCAGCTGATTCTCAGACGCTCGCCATCATGACCCAGAAGTGTGACTCAGGCTTTCATTCACAAACGTCTTCACTCAACATAAACTTATATTTCTGATATTGACTGCAGTTTTACATAATAAAAATCTATATTCATATATTCTGAGGAAGCGTAGAGACGCTGTTCTGTGTCCACGGCTCTTTACTGGATTTGCATGCTGCTGTGTTTTAAATATTAAAACCTGGTTTAATAAAACTAAATAGATCAAACTTGGATTATAAAAATAAAAACTTTGATTGTTATCATTCAGCACTTTGAGATTTTAAACAAAGTTCAGTTGATCTGCAGAAAGTTATTTTTCTATTTCATATCAGTTAAAAAAAAATTATTCGACCTCACCAATGTAAAAAGTGTAAGAAAACAACAAAGTACATTTACTCAAATACTGTACGTTTTTAAGGTATTCTCTATTTTATGCTACTTTATGCTTTTACTACATTTCAGAAGGAAATATTGAACATTTTACTGCAGACTTATTGGAAAACGTTCATTACTTTGTTTAAATTTAACAATAAATATGATACAAAAATCAGCTCACTTTGATCAGCTACGACATCAAAATGCTACGCTTACGCAAAATGATGAGATACAATGATATATTACTTTATACTGCATTTTAAAAACCTTTAAATTCTTCTGGATATTTTCAAACTCTAGAAAACCTTCACTTCCCGTCAGACTCTTGGACCATGATGGTGTGATCAGTAAATCCGTGGCGTGACTTCCCTGCTGACCTGCAGGGGGAGTAGAGAGTCATTCGGATCGTTGGCGTTTCCCTCCGGCACTCACTGGCGTCCGTTCGGGTCGAGGCGATACGACAAGCAGACATCAGTACGGCGACATGGATGAGGGCGGCGCTGGATGGGTGACGGCGATCCCACAGTTCACCGTGAGGTCACTTCCTGTGCGGTCCCTCAGGCCCTGGTGAAGCTGGGGATGACCAGAACCACGATGGCTGCCACGGCGACCGCCGCCACCGCCAGGTTCCAGCCTTCAGTGTTACTCTGCTGAGAGACCACGAGTCAGTAAAGCTGATCTGTGACGCAGCGTTCACACATTCAGCGCTGCCATACGGATCAATACGTTCACATCAGGCTCCCAACTGAACTTATTGATCCACCCTCATATTTCTATAATAACTGAGGTGTTGTGTTAATAACTTGGACGCAGAAAACTCGAAGCACGATGATCCATCAAACTGGACAAACGGTCTCAGTAAGAATTAAGACAATAGAGATGCATTTACACATCACTTCCCCCTGGTGGAGGATGGAGGAATCCTCACAGCTGATTTACTTCAGAGGTAAACTTTCTAATGACTTTACAAACATTTAAATTATGCAACTATAAATGATCAGAGTAAAGCTGGGACCTCTGGGGCCCTCTGGGATCTCCGGGGCCCTGTGGGGCCTCCGGGGAGTTGGCCACGCTGCCAGGTTGGTTCCAGAGATCAGGGAGGAGGTTCGGACTTCAACAACACTTTAACTGGATCATCAGAACAGGTTTTAAAACGATGTTCGCTTGTTTTTCAGCCACTCAGATGCTACAAGAAGCACAGCGTCGTAGAGAAAGAAGGGCGTGGCCATACCTGGTCCCCTCTAGGACGCCAGCTCCTCCCACCAGCACCAAATCAAGGCCACTATAACAATCATTCCTATGAAGGGGATGGAGAGAACAGGGGGCTCAGACGGACGAGTGCTCTGAGGAGAAGACAGAGGAGTGTCGGGGGGATGGAGAGAGGAGAAAATAAAATAATCAGAGTAATAAAGTCAGAAGGCGTGAGGGAGAGCAGCGAGCAGGCAGCCAATGAAACACCGGATTGAAAGAGGATGGACGGAGACAGAAGAGAGACGACAGGCCGGCAACTTCAACAACCATCAAATCTACAGAGTTTGATGAGACGAAGGTGACGGAGGAAGCAGGATGTCCAGACATCCAACATTCAAAGACAAGATGGCCGCGGTCGAAGCTACAAACAGCCGCATCTTGTCAATTAAAGATGTCCACCGACACGCTGCAGGGGGTTGTGGGTAAAGGTTCAACTACAGGAAAACTACCACTATGGAGGACAGGAATGAAGTGGATGATTGGATGAAGAGGAGCCGAGGAGGGATCGAGTCACCGGCCAGTCCAACAAACGTCCGACGCTTGGAGACCAGAACGCTTCGGGACAACAAATTCCGTCGCTAGTTGTAAAACCAAAATCCAAATAGAGTCTCAGGTCAAGAAAAGCAAGTCCAACAAAACGCTTTGAAACCTTCGCCAAGTCTCAGGCAAACAAATTCCATCTCTGGTTTTAACTTCTTAAATACAATTCAAGTCCAAAGTCGAGACCAGCGAGTCTTCGAGTCACGTAGGAACGTCGGCGCTGAGTCAACGGTCCAGACGAGCTGTTAGCAAATTCTGTGTCTGGTTCTAACATCAAGATGGACGAGTCCAAAGGTCTTTGGTTGATCGCGTCAACTTGAAGAGTCAAAGAGATTAAATCCAACTTAAATACGTATCGTTATTGAAACCAGGAACGTCTTCAGCCTGAAAGTTTGTCTCAAGTCTCAAGTCCATCCTGTCACCTGTCAATCAAACCCAGCAGGTCCTGGAAAGTCTTTGAAACCACATCAGGATCTGGTGCTAAAGTCCAAGTGGAGGTACGAGTCGTTCAGGAGGTGTTCCCCACACGACCAGCCCTCAGCCAATCAGACAGAGCCTTTCAATAAACCTGATGTCTGACGGCAGCACAGAGAAACAGACGAGATGACGACAACAAACCGTTCGAACCAGGAAGCAGAATGAACCGACGGGCCGACATGCACACAGCAGATGGACAGTCGTCATGGAGACCAGAACTCAGACCTCCGCTGTTAGAGCTTCTTAAACTGACCTGGAAATGTTTCATTCATTGAACCAACCAACAAGGATTCAGCCTGATCTGTCCTTTCCCCAACGATCTATCAGCTCTCCACTCGACCCCCGAGGCTTTGACCTTTGACCCCTCACCTTGGACTTCCTGCCCACCAGTTGGTGCAGCTCGGCCCTGCAGCGCTGCAGCTCCTCCTGGAGCGCTGCTCGCTCCCCCTGGCTGCCGTCGTAGAGACGCTGCAGGTCGACCAGCTCGTCCTTCAGACCGTCACACTGTCGGACAGACGGACACACTGAGTCCATCCCAGCCTCACCGCGGAGAGACAGACAAACTGAGTCCATCCCAGCCTCACCGCGGAGAGACAGACAAACTGAGTCCATCCCAGTCTCACCTCTCTCTGGACTTTCTGAGCCATCTCCTTCGCTTGTCTCAGTTGGACCTTCAGGACGCTGACGTCCTCCTGGACCAGAGACGAGGCCCCGCCTCCAGGTTCGGGTCCGGACTGGGAGAACGTGATGTACGAGTCCTTCTGCTGGTCGTGCTGCTCCCGCTCAGCGCCGCCCTCCGCTCTGACTGCCAGGTACACGTCGTCACACCTGATCACAGGAGACGGACAGGAGACTTCAGTGGTGAGGACAGGCTGACGGTTTGATTGACAGCTGCTGGGACCACTCACGTGTCTCGTTGCTGCTGCAGTTGCTCCACTTTGTTTCTCAGCTGTTTGTTGTCGGTGGTCAAAGTCCGACGATCGTCTGTCAGACAGATGATGTCATCCTGCAGCTGAGTGATGTCACCTGAGCACGGACCACACACATGATCTAAAGTTACTCGTTACAGTAACTAGTTACATTATTTAACGTTACTGGTTACAGTATTTAACGTTACTCGTTACAGTAACTAGTTACATTATTTAACATGACTAGTTACAGTAACTAGTTACATTATTTAACGTTACTAGTTACAGTAACTAGCTACAGTTTTTAACGTTACTAGTTACAGTAACTAGTTACCGTGTGCCATGGCGCCGCAGCTCTTCATGCTCATCTCGGCTCTCAGGGTTGTGACCTCCAGCTCGTACTCGGCCGAGGTGGCGTGCAGCCTCTGTAGCTCCGCCCTCAGACGACACAGCTCCTCCTGCATGGAGGCGATGTCGTTCTCCCTCTCTCCTGCCGCCTCCTCAGCCGCCTGCTGCAACACCAGAACCTCCTCCTGAGCCGAGCGCAGCTCCTGCTGTACCTCCTCCAGCTCGCTCTCCTTCTCCTCCTCCAGGCTGTCCATCTCCTCCTGGACCGAACGCAGCTGAGCTGCAGACATACGGGGGAGTCAGAGCGATAATGATGGTGATGATGATGATGATGATGATGATGATGATGATGAAGGTGATGATGATAATGAAGGTGATGATGATGATGATGATGATGATGATGATGAAGGTGATGATGATGATGATGATGGTGGTGATGATGATGATGATGATGATAATGAAGGTGATGATGATGATGATGATGGTGGTGATGATGATGAAAATGATGATGGTGATGATGATGGTGATGATGATGGTGAGGGTAATGATGATGATGATGATGATGATGATGATGATGATGATAATGAAGGTGATGATGATGATGATGATAATGAAGGTGATGATGATGATGATAATGAAGGTGATGATGATGATGATGATGATAATGAAGGTGATGATGATGATGATGATGATGATAATGAAGGTGATGATGATGATGATGATGGTGGTGATGATGATGAAAATGATGATGGTGATGATGATGGTGATGATGATGGTGAGGGTAATGATGATGATGATAATGATGGTGGTGATGATGATGAAAATGATGATGGTGATGATGATGGTGATGATGATGGTGAGGGTAATGATGATGATGATGATGATGGTGGTGATGATGATGAAAATGATGATGGTGATGATGATGATGAAAATGATGATGGTGATGATGATGGTGATCAAACTGAATGTTTTGACCTCTGACAGGAAACAGGAAGTGAACTTTGAACCTTGTAGTCTCTGGATCTGCCTGGTGAAGCTCTCAGCCTGGTGAGCGCTGGCCAGTCGCTCCTCATCCAGGAGACCTGAGGATAGACAGGAGAACCATGAGGAGGAGGAGGAGGAGAAGGAGGAGGAGTCAGCTGACACTCACCCTGCAGCTCCATGACGTTGTCCTCGTGTCTCTGGGAAACCTCCTGCGTCTCCTCCACCTCCAGGAGCAGCTGTATCACCTGAGCTCTCAGCTCCTCCAGCTCCTCCTCTTCATCTTTCACTCCTCCTCCTGCCGCCACTTGCTCCTCTTCCTCCTCCAACTTCTCCTCCGTCACCTCCTTCTCTTCCTCCTGCTGTCCCTTCTCTCCATCTCCCAGCGGCTCCTCCTTCTCCTCCAGAGACTCCCTCTCTTTGGCCGTCAGGGTGTCTGCCAGCATGATGGGCTTCTCCTCCTTCAGCTCGCACAGCTCGTCTTTGGAGAGAGAGGGTAGGGATAGGGGTTGTGGGGGAGGGGTTACATGTTAAATATGTCATATTGAGTCATGCAGGTGTTTCAGAACAGGAGGAGGAACAGGAAGAGGAGCAAGAGGAGGAGGACGAGGACAAGGAGGAAGAAAAACTTTGCCCAAAACATTTTGGTTTTTCACTTGCGGAAGTCCTGAATATTGTTTTTATTAACGTTAATATTCATGTTCATAAATGAGCTCTGTAACGTTCTCCTCCTCTTCCTCTTCCTACTCTTGATCATCCTCCTCCTCATCAGGCTTCACAGATTCAAAAGATTGTTATTCAGAAAATTAAACATTAAATATGAATTCAATCACAGATGAAAACAATCAGTTCATCGATCAGATCAATAATTAATATTGATAAAATCTTTTGATCCACCCTGAGTGTCGGATGTTTGATGAAGACGCTGATGAAGCTGCAGGTTTATGTCTCTGACAGCTCGCCTGCTCGATTGGTCGAAGCTGCTGGCAGGCAGCCAATCACAGTGAGGCAGTGACAGCAGCATCACAGTGACATCATCATCCTGCTCTTCCTCCTGTCATCACTCGAGCACATGCTCCTTTTCATCAGGGGTCTACCATCATCATCATCCTCTTCCTCCTGACATTAAACACACACACACACACACACACACACACACACACACACACACACACACACACACACACAACACTGAGGAGGGAACATGCAGCACTTCCTCCAGCCCTTTCACAATAAAAGCCTTCCACTCACTTTTCCTGGAAACATCAACAGAGTTTTAAAAGTTTAAAAGAATAAAAGATACAACTACCTATGGGTCTCTGGAGGGCTTTTATTGTGACACAGGAAGTGTCGAGTGTGAGGTGTGTCACTGATCACACTCTTCTTCATCACTCCTTCATCACTCACTCCTCTTTATCACTCCTTCATCACTCACACTCCTCTTCATCACACACCACTGACCAGACGGGTCGAGGACCTCCTCGATGACGGGAGGCAGACGGAGTCCGTCCATGATGTCAGCTAATGGAGGGGGCGGAGCTTCAGCTGCAGAGAGGTCAATGGAGGATCAGAGCTCCACGCAGAGGGGGGGAGGAGTGGAGGATACGATGGAGCCACAGAAGACTCCTCACGCTCCGGACAGAAGGAGGCGCTGTAGCATCTTCATCATCCTGGAGGGAGAGAGGAGGAGAAGGAGGAGGAGGATAAGAGGGTGGAGGAGGAGGGGGAGAGGGAGGTGGTATGTGAAAACTGCGACACGACTACAACTGCATCATCACAGATACAAATTCTACACAGAAGATCGATCAAACACAGAAACACAACCAGCTGATACACGTCTGACCTGCAACACGTCAACAACACATCTGACCTGCAACACGTCAACAACACGTCAACAACACGTCTGACCTGCAACACGTCAACAACACATCTGACCTGCAACACGTCAACAACACGTCAACAACACATGTGACCTGAAACACGTTAACAACACGTCTGACCTGCAACACGTCAACAACACGTAAACAACACGTCTGACCTGCAACATGTCAACAACATGTCAACAACACATCTGACCTGCAACACGTCAACAACACGTCAACAACACGTCTGACCTGCAACACGTCAACAACACGTCAACAACACATGTGACCTGCAACACGTCAACAACACGTCTGACCTGCAACATGTCAACAACACGTCAACAACACGTCTGAGCTGCAACACGTCAACAACACGTCAACAACACATCTGACCTGCAACACGTCAACAACACGTCAACAACACATCTGACCTGCAGCATGTCAACAACACGTCAACAACACGTCTGACCTGCAACACGTCAACAACACGTCAACAACACATCTGACCTGCAACACGTCAACAACACGTCAACAACACATCTGACCTGCAACACGTCAACAACATGTCTGACTTGCAACACGTCAACAACACATCAACAACACGCCTGACCTGCAGCTGCACTACTTCTATAATGCACCAGATCAGACTGACAGAGACTGAACCAACCACAGACTGTTTATACCTGAACAACAACAACAAAAACAACACAGAACCAACAGGAAGACCCTCATCTTCATCAAAGAAGAAGTTTAGGGACTGAGTTAGTGGACGAGTTAATGGACGAGTTAGCGGACGAGTTAGTGGATGAGTTAGTGGATGCATTAATCATCGAGTTAGTGGACAAGTTAGTGGATAAGTTAGTGGACAAGTTAGTGGATAAGTTAGTACACGAGTTAGTGGATGAGTTAATCATCGAGTTAGTGGACGAGTTAATGGATACGTGGACGAGTTAGTGAATGAGTTAGTAGACAAGTTAGTGGATTCGTTTATTGACGAGTTAGTGGACAAGTTAGTGGATTAGTTAGTGTACGAGTTAGTGGGTGATCAAGTTAGTGGATTAGTGGACGAGTTAGTTGATGAGTTAGTGTATGAGTTAGTGGTGGAGTTAATCATTGAGTTAGTGGATACGTTTTATTTTTTGGAGCCAGTATTGACCATATTTGGATGTTTTGGGGACCTGTCAATCAAACAGCCCCGTCCCCAATCATATCGGTGTTTGAGTTCTAATATGTAACAAATTATTTCCAGAAGGACAAACAAGGGACTTTATCTAACAACACCATGATGTTTTTTGAATGGGAGTCTATGGAGACCGCCCCTAGTGGTCCTCAGTGGTACTACAGATGGAGTCTATGGAGACGGCCCCTAGTGGTCCTCAGTGGTACTACAGATGGAGTCTATGGAGACAGCCCCTAGTGGTCCTCAGTGGTACTACAGATGGAGTCTATGGAGACGGCCCCTAGTGGTCCTCAGTGGTACTACAGATGGAGTCTATGGAGACGGCCCCTAGTGGTCCTCAGTGGTACTACAGATGGAGTCTATGGAGACGGTCCCTAGTGGTCCTCAGTGGTACTACAGATGGAGTCTATGGAGACGGCCCCTAGTGGTCCTCAGTGGTACTACATATGGAGTCTATGGAGACGGCCCCTAGTGGTCCTCAGTGGTACTACATATGGAGTCTATGGAGACGGCCCCTAGTGGTCCTCAGTGGTACTACATATGGAGTCTATGGAGACGGCCCCTAGTGGTCCTCAGTGGTACTACATATGGAGTCTATGGAGACGGCCCCTAGTGGTCCTCAGTGGTACTACAGATGGAGTCTATGGAGACGGCCCCTAGTGGTCCTAAGTGGTACTACAGATGGAGTCTATGGAGACGGCCCCTAGTGGTCCTCAGAGGTACTACACTTTACAGACCTGGAAACTACGAACAACTTTACTACAGTTTATGGTTTATAAACTCATATTCCCTTAAAAATTACAGCAGTATTTCCAGGAGACATGTGACATCATTAAACATGTTTATGTTTACAGTTTTACCTCCAAACAAACAAACAGACTTTGGAACATGTTCTGGTAAATGATCAATTAGACCTCATGGTTTAATTTATTATTATCAGGTTATCATCCTCCTCATTCTAAATATTACAGTGATGTCAACTCATTACTACATCACAGACTGTTTACCTCTTCGTGATATTCATATTGAACACAGTCCAGGTTGCTTTTCTTGTCCTGCAGCTGAAACATCTGTTCAATAACTCGACATGTTTGAGTCTCAAAGGTCCGACAGTCAATCAGAGTCTTGCTGCTACAACATGATCAATAAAATGTTGTACTGCCTCTTTAAGCAGAATCAGCTGCAGATATTCTTCATGGTGTCTGTTCCCTCTGAGTGACCTTCCTCCGGTCTCATATCCATCCCTCTCCTCTGTCCCTGCAGCAGACACGGATCAGAACCAGCACCTACCTGATGCAGTGTTCTGGTTCTGAGAGCAGTGCACCTCCTCCTCCTCCTCCTCTTCCTCCTTCTGTTTTCCTATATTTCCTCCTCAGCATCAGCTCCTCTCTCAGCGTGATGCAGAGCGACGTCACTACATGCTACAGACAGACAGCCACGGTGTGAAAACCCAACGAGCACGCATGACGTCATTCATTAACCCCTTCACGGCTCCGAGACGCCGGTACTGCTGCACCGCTGCAGAGAGACAAGGAGACAGAGAGACAAGGAGACAAGGAGACAGAGACACAAGGAGACAGAGTGACAAGGAGACACTCCATCAGGGACAGGATTTATATATATATATATATATATATATATATATATACAGTGGGTATGGAAAGTATTCAGACTCCTTTAAATTTTTCACTCTTTGTTTCATTGCAGCCATTTGCTAAAATCAAAAAAGTTCATTTTATTTCTCATTAATGTACACTCAGCACCCCATCTTGACAGAAAAAAACAGAAATGTAGAAATTTGTGCAAATTTATTAAAAAAGAAAAACTGAAATATCACATGGTCATAAGTATTCAGACCCTTTGCTGTGACACTCATATTTAACTCACATGCTGTCCATTTCTTCTGATCCTCCTTGAGATGGTTCTACTCCTTCATTGGAGTCCAGCTGTGTTTAATTAAACTGATTGGACTTGATTAGGAAAGGCACACACCTGTCTATATAAGACCTTACAGCTCACAGTGCATGTCAGAGCAAATGAGAATCATGAGGTCGAAGGAACTGTCCAAGGAGCTCAGAGACAGAGTTGTGGCAAGGCACAGATCTGGCCAAGGTTACAAAATAATTTCTGCAGCACTCAAGGTTCCTAAGAGCACAGTGGCCTCCATAATCCTTAAATGGAAGAAGTTTGGGACGACCAGAACTCTTCCTAGACCTGGCCGTCCAGCCAAACTGAGCAATCGTGGGAGAAGAGCCTTGTTGAGAGAGGTAAAGAAGAACCCAAAGATCACTGTGGCTGAGCTCCAGAGATGCAGTAGGGAGATGGGAGAAAGTTCCACAAAGTCAACTATCACTGCAGCCCTCCACCAGTCGGGGCTTTATGGCAGAGTGGCCCGATGGAAGCCTCTCCTCAGTGCAAGACATATGAAAGCCCGCATAGAGTTTGCCAAAAAACACATGAAGGACTCCCAGACTATGAGAAATAAGATTCTCTGGTCTGATGAGACCAAGATTGAACTTTTTGGCATTAATTCTAAGCGGTATGTGCGGAGAAAACCAGGCACTGCTCATCACCTGCCCAATACAATACCAACAGTGAAGCATGGTGGTGGCAGCATCATGCTATGGGGGTGTTTTTCAGCTGCAGGGACAGGACGACCGGTTGCAATTGAAGGAAAGATGAATGCGGCCAAGTACAGAGATATCCTGGAAGAAAACCTCTTCCAGAGTGCTCTGGACCTCAGACTGGGCCGAAGGTTCACCTTCCAACAAGACAATGACCCGAAGCACACAGCTAAAATAACAAAGGAGTGGCTTCGGAACAACTCTGTGACCATCCTTGACTGGCCCAGCCAGAGCCCTGACCTAAACCCAATGGAGCATCTCTGGAGAGACCTGAAAATGGCTGTCCACCAACGTTCACCATCCAACCTGATGGAACTGGAGAGGATCTGCAAGGAAGAATGGCAGAGGATCCCCAAATCCAGGTGTGAAAAGCTTGTTGCATCATTCCCAAGAAGACTCATGGCTGTACGAGCTCAAAAGGGTGCTTCTACTCAATACTGAGCAAAGGGTCTGAATACTTATGACCATGTGATATTTCAGGTTTTCTTTTTTAATAAATTTGCACAAATTTCTACATTTGTTTTTTCCTGTCAAGATGGGGTGCTGAGTGTACATTAATGAGAAATAAAATGAACCTTTTTGATTTTAGCAAATGGCTGCAACGAAACAAAGAGTGAAAAATGTAAAGGGGTCTGAATACTTTCCGTACCCACTGTATATGTGTGTGTGTGTGTGTGTGTGTATATGTATATGTATGTATATAGATAGATAGGTACTTTAGTAATCCCAAAAGGTGAAATTGTGTGTATATGTATGTATTGAATGATGAAGCTAAGCTAACGTTTCCCTGCAGGTGTGATTTAACACCAGGTAACACTGGATCATCAATCTCCCCCCACCCCCACCACCCCTCCCCTGCTGGTAAAACTGGAGCTGCAGCAGACTCTCCACCTCTCTCACTCTTGAGTGGTTGCTAGGCAACACCAATCCGGGCTGGATAACATTAAAGGCCATATGAGGAGAGAAGGAGAAGAACGGTGCCAAAAGATCACGTGTTCAGTTACAGAGGAGACATTAACAAGAGGCAGGGTCCTGGTCCTGGTCTTGATCCTGGTCCTGGTCTTGATCCTGGTCCTGGTCCTGATCCTGATCCTGGTCCTGGTCCTGGTCTTGGTCCTGATCCGGATCCGGATCCTGGTCTTGGTCCTGGTCCTGGTCCTGGTCCTGATCCAGATCCGGATCCGGATCCTGATCCTGATCCTGGTCCTGGTCCTGGTCCGGATCCTGGTCCTGATCCGGATCCTGGTCCTGGTGTCTTAAATACTCCATCAAGTTCATCGTTCTTCCTCCTCAGTGATTAAACACATCTGACCTGGTTTCTCCTGCAGTGGTGAGCAGCTCATCAATAACACATGGCTAACACAGGAGGAGGAGGAGGAGGAGCTGGTGATCACAGAGACCTGGAGGACAGATGTTATCAGTGTCTCCACCGGGACATTCGAGTACTCTGCATATTCTGAGTCTTTATTTATTATTTCATGATTCTAAATCAGCATCAATCAATCAATCAATAATGAAAACACACACCTGCTCTCAGTTTAAGGACAAACAAACATAATAAATAAACAATAAAAACTTAATGAATTATATTGTAATATGAAATGAATTCTCGACCTCTGATATATTTTTATGACATTAACCTGAAAGTTGAATAAAAATGAAACCGTGCAGTGAAGATGTAAGATTGTGTAATAATTTATACATAGAAAATTATGTATTATTATTTATCATTTTAATAAAACAACATATAAACACAAACAGTTTCAGGCAGTTTTTCCAGACTTCAGCTGCAACTAATAATTATTGATTCTTATAAAATAACTGATTATTTAGTCTGAAAACGTTTTTTATTCTCCGGGCGGTGTTTCCGGTTCGTGTCGAATCTGCGGACGCGGAGCAGTTTGACGTAAATCCAGCGTGTGTGTGTGTGACCGGTTGATGTGTGTGTGACGGTTGATGTGTGTGTGACGGTTGATGTGTGTGTGACCGGTTGATGTGTGTGTGACGGTTGATGTGTGTGTGACGGTTGATGTGTGTGTGACCGGTTGATGTGTGTGTGACCGCAGAAGTCCACGTGCGGCTCTGAACAGGTGAGATAGCCGCAGTTTACCGGAACTCACTTAGCACGACATGCTAACGTTAGCTTCCCTGCAGCAGGTTAAAGTGACGGAGTGCTGCCTCACAGTTAGCATGACATGCTAACGTGGAGCGGGTTAACTATTGGTTATCGGTTAGCATTTAAACTAACTGTTTGTCGTGTTTTTGACGCTTCCTGTAACGTTCACTAACTCTGACGTCACAGCGTCGCTTACGTAACGCGGTCCTGTTCGGCTCGCTCGGACAAGGTTAGGTTAGGTTAGCGGAAACTTCTGAGGTTTCGTGTGAATAAACTTCATTCATCGATTCAATACAAGAACAGAAACGTACCTGCGGACAGGTGCGGGTCTCCGCTGCAGGTCGGCGGGGTTCAGGTCGATGTCAGGCGGCTTTAAAAACACAGAACAGCCGCTTCTTCACAACCAGCGCAGGTCAGTTTCATTAAAATGAATGACGACTTAGTCCGTGTGGGGCCGCTGGGGGCGCTGTGGTGCGCAGGTATGAAAGCCCGGAGTGATTAATATTGAATACATTTGAACTAAAGACGTTATGGCAGGAATAAATATGAGATTTTAAAAGTGTAAATCTTATAAATAGAACATAGAAATAACATAAATATCGAACTTCAACTTATAATTATTAAATGTTATTTTTATATTAGTTTTTTCAACATTTTCCAGAAGTCTGTTTTCATTCGGGCGAAATCAACAAAATAAAATATCTCAATATTTTCTACCAAACACCTCGTTAACAGTCGGAGTTCAAACTAAACAATCTCCGATCAATAATCATCATTAATGTTGATGTAATAACGTAATGATTGTCATATGACGTAATAACGGATCATTCTGTATCCCTCCGAACCGTCTGGTTCTGTCGCAGGTCGTCGGCCGGCGGACATGTTGGTGCTGCGGTGCATTGTGGGTGATCTGCACGGAGGAGGACTCCTGAGACGTCTGCAGAGGACGTTTGTGTCCCCGTCGTGTCGTCCCTATGTTCGTCCTCCTCAGCGGACTCAGACCCGGTTCCAGTCTCGGGGTCCGGACCCGCCGGCCCGCCTGAGGCTGCGGACGCGGCTGCTGGTGGCGCTGCTGCTCGGCGGCGGGCTTCTGGCCGTGACGGCGTTCGTGCGCTCGGAGAAGCAGCAGAAGTTGCGTCGTCAGCGCGTGGAGCAGCTGCAGCAGGTGGCGCTGGGTCGCGGCACCTTCAGCCTGCTGGACCACCGGGGCGTCCGCAGAACCAAGCGGGACTTCGCGGGCCGCTGGGTTCTGCTGTACTTCGGCTTCACGCACTGTCCCGACATCTGTCCCGACGAGCTGGACAAGCTGAGCGCCGTGGTGGCGGCGCTGGACCGCGACGCCGCGCTGCCGCCGTTGCAGCCGCTCTTCATCACAGTGGACCCGGACCGGGACGACGTGCCGGCGCTGGCCCGCTACGTCCAGGACTTCCACCCCCGACTGATCGGGCTGACGGGGACGCCCGAGGAGGTGAAAGACGCGGGGCGGGACTACAGAGTGTACGCCAGCGCCGGGCCCAAGGACGAGGACGGGGACTACATGGTGGACCACACCGTCCTCATCTACCTCCTCAGTCCCGACGGGCTCTTCATGGACTACTACAACCGGACCAGAACCACGGACCAGATCACACACAGCATCCGGAACCACATCCAGAACCACAGCGCACTCTGAACCAGACCTCAGGTCCACTTCTCTGGAAACAAACGTATGCAGCTCGGTTCCAGTTCTTCTCAAGGAAATATATATAAATAAATATTTAACAGTCTGACAGTCTCCTGCTGACACGATAATAAATGAATATTTGGTCGTTAAGTGTTGAATTCACGACATACAGATATGAACACGAGCACATCTTCATCATTTGATGTTAAATTAACAGGAAACAATCTATGATCTCAGAACAGGAAATGAACTCTGACCTCACATGTCACCTGGTGTTTCTGCTTCCTGTTGGATGAATCGTCTCTTTTCTGTCTAATAAACGTTTGTTGGTATGAAGAAAGAAAATCCCTTAATTGTTTCAGAGAACCGTTGAGTTTCACCAACACAACAACAACACAACAAAGAACAACAAAATCACGTAAAAGCGTCATACTGCAACATGTGCTCCAACACGCTGTAAGATGACGTGTTCATCACGTTTCTGACCACATGGTGAACTATGATGTGTTTTCATACAAAGATTAGTTTGTTTTCATTTTTAACATAATTTACGTTAATGAGACTACGATGATGTTTTTATGACATACAATATAGTGCGACATGTAGGAATCAAGGAACGTGTGACGTTCAGCACATATGAACGTGTTGAACACGTGGACGTATGTTTGTGAACATGTTAGTGGTCAAGGTGAGTCACGAGCGGGGGGGGCGGAGCTTCATGTTATCACAGCTGATAACATGAAGCTGTAAATATTGAAACAGCCCTGAGGAGCCTCATCATTCATCCTGACGACCTTCAGCGGAGGACAGGACCACGTGTTGACAGCGAGTGTGTCCATAAAGGCGCAGCGGCGGGTCGGGTCTCGTTGCTCGACGACAGATGAGAGGATGAAGCTCGCTCTGCTGCTGATGGCGACGCTGGCGGTTTGTGTTTCTACCGCTCCTCTTCTTGCGTCGCTCGGCCGCTCCAGGTGAGATCTGAGATCACATCCCGAGACGAGACGCCATCGTCGTCTTTGTTTTCATCCTGATCTGTTTTCTGTCTGTAGTCATGGCGACCTGAGCACTGCTGGTCCCCACCTGCTGAGGAAGGAAGACAAAACGTCCAACAGGTGAGTGTGAAGGTGTGAAAAGCTGCTGCTGATGATGGTGGTGATGATGATGATGATGGTGATGATGATGATGATGATGATGATGATGATGATGATAGTGATAGTGATGATGGCGATGATGATGGTGATGATGGTGATGATGATGGTGGTGATGATGATGATGATGATGATGGTGATGATGATGATGATGGTGATGGTGGTGGTGATGATGATGATGATGGTGATGATGATGATGATGGTGGTGATGATGATGGTGATGATGATAATGGTGATGATGGTGATGGTGATGGTGGTGATGATGATGATGATGATGGTGATAGTGATAGTGATGATGGCGATGATGATGGTGATGATGATGGTGATGATGATAATGGTGATGATGGTGATGGTGATGGTGGTGATGATGATGATGATGATGGTGATAGTGATAGTGATGATGGCGATGATGGTGATGATGATGGTGATGATGGTGATGATGATGATGATGGTGATGATGATGATGGTGATGATGGTGATGGTGGTGATGGTGATTACGGTGATGGTGGTGATGATGATGGTGATGATGATGGTGATGGTGATGATGGTGATGGTGATGATGGTGGTGATGATGGTGGTGATGATGATGATGATGATGATGGTGGTGATGATGGTGATGGTGGTGGTGAAGATGATGAGATGGTGATGGTGATGATGGTGGTGATGATGATGGTGGTGGTAGTGAAGATGATGAGATGGTGATGGTGATGGTGGTGGTGAAGATGATGAGATGGTGATGGTGATGATGATGATGATGATGATGGTGGTGATGATGGTGATGATGATGGTGGTGGTAGTGAAGATGATGAGATGGTGATGGTGATGGTGGTGGTGGTGAAGATGAGATGGTGGTGATGATGATGATGATGATGATGATGATGATGATGTTAAAACCTGTTTTATTAAAAAAGCATTTTATTTATTTGCTTCTAAAAGTGAAACTTCCTGCAGGTTGAACTGATGAAGTGAAGAACTGTTTCTGTTTCTGTATCTTCAGATGAATCCGACTGATCACAGCGAAGTCTAAATATCTCAGTTATGATTATCATATGCCTCGTTATTATTTTAAGAAGTGTAATAACATAAATCAGTAACTGTAAACAGAAAGTCTTCAAAAACGTAACTATGAGAAGAAAATATTTACACAGGTTTGGCAGAAATAACCCCATAAAATAACGTATTTAAAATACAATGCTCCAAAAAATAAAGGGAACACTTAAACAACACATCCTAGATCTCAATGAATGAAATCTTCCAGTTCAAATCTTGATTCATTACATAGTGGAATGTGTTGAGAACAAAATAACATCAGAATGATCAATGGAAATCAGAATCATCATCCATGGAGGTCTGGATTCAGAATCATACTCCAAATAAAAGTGGAAAAATCAGATCACAGGCTGATCCAACTTCTGTGGAGATTCCTGAAGACAAGTCCAAATGAGTCTCAGTAGTGTGTGTGTCCTCCACGTGCCTGTATCACTCCCTACAACGCCTGGGCATGCTCCTGATGAGACCACGGATGTTCTCCTGAGGGATCTCCTCCCAGACCTGGATCAAAGCATCGGTCCACTCCTGGACAGTCTGCGGTGGACGTGGCGTCGGCGGACGGAACGAGACGCGATGTCCCGGATGTGCTGGACTGGATTCAGGTCTGGGGAACGGACGGGCCGGTCCGGAGCGTCGACGCCTTCATCGTGCAGGAACTGTTGACACACTCCAGCCACATGAGGCCGAGCATTGTCCTGCATCAGAAGAACCCAGGACCCGCTGCACCAGCAGATGGTCTTCAACGGGTCTGAGGATCTCATCCCGGGACCTAATGGCAGTCAGGGTACCTCTGGCTAGCACACGGAGGGCTGCGCTGCCCTCCGAAGAAACGCCTCCCCAGACCGTCGCTGACCCGCCGCCGAACCGGTCCCGCTGGAGGATGTTGCAGGCAGCAGAACGTTCTCCACGGCGTCTCCAGACTCCGTCACGTCTGTCACATGTGCTCAGTGGGAACCTGCTCTCGTCCGTGTCCGTGCCGACGGAGAAGCTGCCGATCTCGGTGTTCTCCGGTAAAGTCCGGTCTCCCCGCACGGTGTCGGGCTGTGAGCACAGACCCCACTTGTGGACGTCGGGCCCTCGTACCGTCCTCATGGAGTCTGTTTCTGACAGTTTGAGCAGAAACATGCACATTAGTGGCCTGCTGGAGGTCATTTTGTAGGGCTCTGGCAGCGCTCCTCCTGCTCCTCCTTGCACAAAGGAGCAGATAGCGGTCCCGCTGCCGGGTTGTTGTCCTCCTACGTCCCCCTCCACGTTTCCTGGTGGACCGGCCCGTCTCCCGGTATGTCCTCCGTCCTCTTGACACTGTGCTGACAGACACGGCAAACCTTCTTGCCACAGCGTGCATTGATGTGCCATCCTGGATGAGCTGCACTACCTGAACAACTTCTGTGGGTTGGAGACACCTCATGCTCCCTCTAGTGGTGAGGACACTGGCAAAATGCAAAAGGGACCAACGATCATCCAGAAAGGACGAGGACAGAGAACCGGTCTGTGGTCACCACCTGCAGAACCGTTCCTTTATAGGGTTGTCTTGATAATTGCCTCATTTCCACCTGTTTGTTCCATTTGTACAACAGCAGGTGAAACTGATCCTCAATCAGTGTTGATCCGAACTGGACAGCTTGATTTCACACAAGTGGGATTGATTGGAGTTACATTGAGTTGTTTAAGTGGTCCCTTTATTTTTTGGAGCAGTGTATATATATATATATGACATCATAATTAGACCAGTGTCCTGATAACTCTGTGGTGTTTATGCTGCAGGCTGGAGGTGCCCCCCCCCCCCCCCCCCCCCGAGGAGTTTTCAGGGTGCGTTCAGACTCGTCACTGAGCTGCATCAGAAAAATCTTTGAAGAATGTTTGAATTGAGCTTTTACATTTTTCAGCAGCGCTGCTTCGAACTCGTCGATGAATGTCACAAGGATCTCTACCTTCATGTGAGTGACCTCATCGTGATGTTTTAAATGTGGGTTCAGGATCAGGTGACCTCTGACTTTTGACCTATTTGTTTTGCAGGTTTGTTCTGCCGCTGTACAACCTGTAAGACTTTCATATTATATTTAATATCATACGTACTCACCTGTATTCACCTGGAGCCTGACAGGTGTTCCTCTCTGTGTTTCAGGGAACCCTCTCGGGAGTACGTATCACTGCACCTCTTTAAACTGTCACCTTCGACCTCTGACCTCTGGGACATAATCTGATTGGCTGAGGGAAACATCAGTAGGCGGAGCCAAAGAGCCTGCTGGTCACTGGCAGAAGAAATATTTACCTGTTCGTGAAAGATCCAGTCATGAGGTCAAACCTCTGGAGTTATTACAATAATAACGATAATTACAATAACAACAATAACAATAATAATAATAATGATAACAATAATAATGATAACAATAATAACAATAACAATAGTGACAATGATAATAATAACAATATAATAATAAGCATAATGATGATATAATAATAACTAATCATAATGACAGTAATATAATAATGATGATGATGATGATGATGATGATAATAATAATGATGATATATCATAATATAAATAATACTAATATCAATAACCTGATGATGTCAATGATGACAACATCAGGTTATTGATATAGATGACATCACCAGGTTATTGCAGGTGGAGCTGATCTGAGTGACAGCTGCTGAACGTGAGGGGTTGTCAGATGATGACTAATGAAAGAAAAGCCAGCAAACAAAGTTTGTTTTCTGCTATAATATCGGATCGTTGGAAGGTTTCTGATGAGATATCGGATCGTTGGAAGGTTTCTGATGAGATATCGGATCGTTGGAAGGTTTCTGATGAGATATCGGATCGTTGGAAGGTTTCTGATGAGATATCGGATCGTTGGAAGGTTTATTGAAATTAAACCATGCGAGAAGTTTGGAGGGAATCGTCTCTGTTTGTTGGAGCTTTGATTGCCTTTAAACTTTTTATCAATTATTATGTCTCACCTGCACCTGTTTCACATCCTACATGCACCTGTCCTTCCTGCAACTGTCTCACCTGTCTCACATCTTACCTGCACCTGTCCCACCTGTAACACCTGTCTCACCTCCATCAGCATTGCCTTCAGTCCTGCCTGCGTCCTCTCCACCTGTGTGACAGCAAACCTTGGCTCCGCCCTGCAACGCGGGGATGAGAAGGCCGGCGACCTCACCACCAACCCATTCGGTGTCGGAAAGAAATGATGTGAATCAGAAGTTCATTGTCACCTGTGAAGTGATGAAGAGGAAGAAACACGCAAGAAATATCCAATCACAGAGCTTGAAGTTTCATCACAGGTGGAAACCAATCTGCTTCAGCTGTGTTGTGGTCACATGACCCCGCAGCTCCGCCCCTGTCCTGAAGTCACAGTTTCTGTCATTGATCATGTGACTGTTAAAAGAAGCTCTGTCGAGTGACACAAACATGTTACCTGGTTTCCTGACAGCAGGGGGCGCTGTGACTGGTGATATCTCAGCTGTTTGTACTTCCTGAATGTGATGTTATTAAACTGAAATTCTCCGGCTTCCTGAATCAGTCCTGGTTTACTGAATCACCTCAGTCAGGCTACATGACCTACAGTACTACATTACCCAGGAGCCATTGGTGCTGTTTCTAACCCCGTATCCATGGCAACTGAGATCATCCCAGGTTCCTGATGGTTGCAGAGTTTTAGATCCTGGTCACCTGACAGCAGGGGGCGCTGTGACGTAAACATCTGTGAAACCAGATGTGTCTGCAATTATCTGTCCATGCAAGGTCAAAGGTCACCACACGTGATGCCACATATGTTCCGTGTTTCATATTAACAGGACACGCTGCCATCTGGAGGCCGTTCTGAGCGTTACACCCCTACACAACAACATCCAACATGAATCTAAACCAGATTCTCCATGATCCTGGTCCCCAGAGGTCAGGATCAGTTTTCAGGTCCTGGTCCCCAGAGGTCAGGATCCGTTTTCAGGTCCTGGTCCCCAGAGGTCCGGGTCAGGTTTCAGGTCCTGGTCCCCAGAGGTCAGGATCAGTTTTCAGGTCCTGGTCCCCAGAGATCCGGGTCAGGTTTCAGGTTCTGGTCCCCAGATGTCAGGGTCAGGTTTCAGATCCTGGTCCCCAGAGATCAGGATCAGGTTTCAGGTCTTGGTGTCAAGAGGTCAGGGTCAGGTTTCAGGTCCTGGTCCCCACAGGTCAGGGTCAGGTTTCAGGTCCTGGTCTCCAGATGTCAGGATCAGGTTTCAGGTCCTGGTCCCCAGAAGTCAGGGTCAGGTTTCAGGTTCTGGTCCCGAGAGGTCAGGATCAGGTTTCAGGTCCTGGTCTCCAGAGGTCAGGGTCAGGTTTCAGGTCCTGGTCTCCAGAGGTCAGGATCAGGTTTCAGGTCCTGGTCTCCAGAGGTCAGGATCAGGTTTCAGGTTCTGGTCCCCAGATGTCAGGGTCAGATTTCAGATCCTGGTCCCCAGAGATCAGGATCAGGTTTCAGGTCTTGGTGTCAAGAGGTCAGGGTCAGGTTTCAGGTCCTGGTCCCCACAGGTCAGGGTCAGGTTTCAGGTCCTGGTCTCCAGATGTCAGGATCAGGTTTCAGGTCCTGGTCCCCAGAAGTCAGGGTCAGGTTTCAGGTTCTGGTCCCGAGAGGTCAGGATCAGGTTTCAGGTCCTGGTCTCCAGAGGTCAGGGTCAGGTTTCAGGTCCTGGTCTCCAGAGGTCAGGGTCATGTTTCAGGTCCTGGTCCCCACAGGTCAGGATCAGGTTTCAGGTCCTGGTCTCCAGAGGTCAGGATCAGGTTTCAGGTCCTGGTTTCCAAAGTTCAGGGTCAGGTTTCAGGTCCTGGTTTCCAAAGTTCAGGGTCAGGTTTCAGCTGAAAAAATCTCTGCTGGTCTGTCCTGGATTGACCCGCCCTGTAGGTCCATCTCTGCCGTATGATGTCATAACGAGGTCAGAGGTCAAAGGTCACAATGATGACTGTAAATGTTTTCCTGTCAGTAGGTCAGAGCTGCAGCAGCGGAACCAGACTGAAGACGAGTCGTGGACCCGCAGGTGAGTGTGTAACCAGAACCAAGTGGACTTCAGGTCAGTTCAGGCGTCTTCAGAGCTGCTGTCTGTGTTTGTGCTGCAGGAACCAGCTGCAGGAACCAGGAAGAGGATCTGCAAGGTGAGTTCTCAACAGGAAGTCAGCCATCCCACAGGAAGACAGCCGTCAAACAGGAAGACGGCCGTCAAAGAGGAAGTCGGCTGTCAAACAGGAAGTCAGCCGTCAAACAGGAAGTCAGCTGCGTGGCGCCTCTCACCCGAGGCTACAACGGAGTCCCCCCCCCCCAGGAGTCTGGTTCCACACCCAGAGCCCGAGTACATCTTTCTGGTGCCACTGCAGCTTCTCCATGTGGTTCTAATAATCAATACTTAATCAATACATCAATCCACGTGGTTCCGTGTAATTATGTATTAATTATATACTGATTGTGTTTGATTATGTATTGATTGATGTATTGATCATATATTGATTATATTTGATGATGTATTGATCATATATTGATTATGTATTGATTGATGTATCGATTATTTATTGATGTTTGATTGATGTATTGATTATGTATTGATAAAGTATTATGTTTGATTATGCATTGATTGATGTATTGATTGATGTATTGTGTGTTAAGTACTGATTAAGTATTGATTGATGTATTGATTGATGTATTGATTATGTATTGATAAAGTATTATGTTTGATTATGTATTGATTGATGTATTGTGTGTTAAGTACTGATTAAGTATTGATTGATGTATTGATTGATGTATTGATCATGCAGGATGGTTGGATATGCCTTTCCTGCATCCTGCCAGGTCAGTATTTGTGCTCTGATGAATCTCGGCCACAATCTCCAGTCCGGAGGAGACGAACCAGCGGGTCGATCTTCTTCTGATCCTTTTGGAAACGGGAAGTGATGACGAGGGACACGCCCACTTCTGACTGACCAATCAGAGAAAGACATCAATAAGACCCCAGAAACAAACCGAGTCAGCTGTTTCTCAGACGGTTCAGTGGAGCGAATCTGTTGATGAAGACAGTGAAACCTGGTTGAATGTTGCAAGAGGATGACACACACAGGACACGTGTTGTTTGTGGTGGAAGGTGTTGCTATGGTAACAACCATGTTGACTCTTCATGAGCAGGTTTGTTTTTGTTTGTTCTGCCAATTCTCTGATCAATAAATTAGATTTTATTTACTCGTTATTTACTTTCTCTTTATCTCATTGATTGATGTGTCGGTGATTTTAATTTGACGGTTTGTCCTGTAGGTGGCAGCAGAGGACAGTAGAGACAGGAAGTAGAAACCTGTGAAGTTTATTCAGTGTTTAAATGGAAACAGACGAAGTCACTCAAGAAAAACAGAGAAAATCTGATTTTGTATGTTTTAAAAAATCTTTCAGTCTTCACAGCTCATCTCTACTTAGTATACATAAATATATATAACTCAATACTGATCAATACTGGTCAATACCAATCAGTATTGATCAATAGTGGTCAATACTGGTCAACGCCTCCTACTGACTGTTTTCTATCGACCGCTGGGAGCAGGTCAGTTTGCCCCGAGTATCTTCTGGCAGCTGGCCATGTTCCTAACATGTTTTCAACATGTTTGATGAGATCAGCTGACCATGTTCTAAACATGTTTTTAACATGTTTGATGAGATCAGCTGACCATGTTCTAAACATGTTTTCAACATGTTTGATGAGATCAGCTGACCATGTTCTGAACATGTTTTTAACATGTTTGATGAGATCAGCTGACCATGTTCTTAACATGTTTTTAACATGTTTGATGAGATCAGCTGACCATGTTTTTAGCATGTTTGATGAGATCAGCTGACCATGTTCTTAACATGTTTTTAACATGTTTGATGAGATCAGCTGACCATGTTTGGGCTCCTTAGAAAACAAATGAAATGTGTGAGT
Organism: Brachyistius frenatus; assembly: GCF_029030835.1. Lineage (NCBI taxonomy): Eukaryota > Metazoa > Chordata > Actinopteri > Embiotocidae > Brachyistius > Brachyistius frenatus. The sequence goes on from NW_027210961.1 coordinate 28,908, forward strand.
GTGTGTGTCTCATTAGCATCTCTTCATATCTGGAGTATAATTATAGATTCTATTATTTAAATCCATCCTTCATTCAAATCTGTTGATTTTTGTGTGTCGGTTATAACACGCGTGTTCATGTGATTAAAATTCTCCATATGCAGATGTGTGATGAATAATGGATGAAACATACGTGGACCAGCATGAATGAGGATAAAAGAGTGTTTGTGCTGCGTCGTCTCACAGATGCTAATAACACTTATTAACATGTGCAGCTCCTCATGGAGCTCAGCACACGCTACAGTAACGTGTTCCCAACAACACGCTGAGCAGAGGTCACCCAGCCAACAAACACACTACATACACAACAACAAACACACTACATATACAACAACAAACACACTACATACACAACAACAAACACACTACATACACAACAACAAACACACTACATACACAACAACAAACACACTACATACACAACAACAAACACACTACATACACAACAACAAACACACTACATACACAACAACAAACACACTACATACACAACAACAAACACACTACATATACAACAACACACTACATACACAACAACAAACACACGTTACATACACAACAACAACAAACACATTACATACACAACAACAAACACACTACATACACAACAACAAACACACTACATATACAACAACAAACACACTACATACACAACAACACACTACATACACAACAAACACACACTACATACACAACAACAACAAACACACTACATACACAACAACAAACACACTACATACACAACAACAACAAACACACTACATACACAACAGAAGAAGAAAATATGTCTGATGATAGATGAGAGAGGAGGGCTTCTTCAGCACTGCTGGCTGTCAGCCAATCACAGAGCAGCAGGAAGGAGGGAGGAGGGGCGAGGAGGAGGAGGAGGAGGAGGTGATGGTGTTTGGATCATTTTTAGGCGAGAATAAAAAAAGTTTGTCATTTGAGACCAGAGGAGGCGAAGAGGAGGACCAAAAGGAGGTAGAGGAGGAGGACCAAAAGGAGCAGGTAGAGGAGGACCAAAAGGAGGAGGTAGAGCAGGATCGAAGCAGCAACACAGGGAGGGGAACCAAAGCAGGAGAACCAAAGGAGGTGCTAGAAGAGGGACACAGAAAAAAGAAACAGAGGAGCTGATAGAGAGGAGGATGAGGAGCAGTTAAGGAATGGAGGAGCAACACTGAGAGGGAGGAAGAAGAGATTCTAAAAGACCTCTGAGATTAATGTGAATAAACAACAAAGAAGAAAGAAGGAGAACCCAGAGGAGAACCCAGAGGAGAACCCAGAGGACCCGGAGGAGAACCAGACCCATCCGTGATGTCATTGAGTCGTCTTCATCTCGGAGCTGTGAGTTCTTTTTATTGTTTCCATAGTTGAAAGTTAAATTTCTCTTCACTGACGTCAACATTTAGATCAATTGATTCATAGCAGAAATGTTTTGAAGTTTTCACGTTTCGTTTGTAACATTTATTCCGTCTTTATCTGACAGCTCACTCGTTGAAAAAAACTAAATCGAAACACTTTCTGAGTCCTTCAGTTACTGTCCCTTTAATCATGCAGTTTAAACTCCACTTCTTGTTTAAACTCCACTTCCTGTTTAAACTCCACTTTTTGTTTAAACTCTACTTCCTGTTTAAACTCCACTTCTTGCTTAAACTCCACTTCCTGTTTAAACTCCACTTCCTGTTGAAAGTCCACTTCCTGTTGAGACTCCACTTCCTGTTGAAACTCTACTTCCTGTTGAAACTCCACTTCTTGTTAAACTCCACTTCTTGTTTAAAGTCCACTTCCTGTTTAAACTCTACTTCTAGTTTAAACTCCACTTCTTGTTTAAACTCCACTTGAGACCACGACATGTTTACATGAGGCTACAGTTTTATGATCAGATGTTTGATGTGCTGATTGGACTAATAAGCGTGATCAATAAGTGGTCGGACGTAGACCGAGCTGCTGCCGACAGACAGAACCAGAGTCTGTGGAACCTTTTATTGTGAAAGTGTCTGGATGACCTCTGCCCAGCTGTGGATTCATCCTTTATTGTGGAAGATTACAGACCGACAGATGTGACAGATTCATGATTATTATTAATTTATGGATTATGGACTGAACTCCGTCTCCGACCTCATGACATCGTCACCTGATGACCTCATATTAGTCCAGCTGTTGAACAGCTGGACTAAATCTTCACCGACCAATCACAGACGAGCATGAGTTTACTGGAGCGCAGAACAGCCATGTGGTGTTTACATCACTTCCTGTTGGTCCAGATTGACAGATGACTGAATATCAAAACATGAGCGTGAGCAGTTTCAAAGCTCGGTGGTTCTGTAGGTGACGTCCATGTTGGATGATGTCACATTAAACCGGCGTCCATGTTGGATGATGTCACATTAAACCGGCGTCCATGTTGGATGATTTAAAGTGTCTCCAAGTTACTGTGTTGCATCGAGGATCTGAATGTGTGAAACAAACGCTTCTCTGTGATTGGTTGTTACTGATCAGCTGATTCTTCTCTTCAGGTTGAGACTTCCTCTGTTAATGATCACCACAACACATTTAAATCAGTGTATATTTCTGGTTACGTATGTTTGTGTGTTTACATCATCGCGTCGTCATGGTAACGGTGAAGCTGGTGGAGAGCAGCTCTGTGATCTGATTCAGCGTGAGAGGAGACACTTCACAGAACAACACGGCTGACATTTAAGAAAACCTGCTCCACTTCCTTATGTAACCGCCAAAATAAGAGCGTGGCGGGCTTAGCATGAACATCAGAGTCCAGACAAACATCCAATCACAGAGAGCCTGTTAGAGCTGAAGGACGCAGTCAGTCTGTTATCATCAGCACGTCTGCAGCTTCTCCCACAAAGTGATCAATCATAAATCACTCAGGCCAGATTAATGACTGTCTGTCTGTCCAGCTGAGGTTCCGAAGGACCAACAGAACTACAACCAGAAGAACCACAACTAACAGACCCAACAGAACCAAAAGAACCAGAATCTCTCTGTAACGAGGTTCCCCTCTGTAACGAGGTTCCTCTCCAGGACAGTTTCTGGGGAACAATGTGAAAATTAACCAGATTTCTGTTGGTCGTTGACAGCAGAAGAAAACAACAAGCTGCCGACCTGAAAATGATGACAGAGAAACATCTGGAACAAATAAACAGAATCTGTGGAACTAAAACACACCTGAAACAACACCTGCCACAGGAAGCACCAAGGTGAGTAGTCTGCAGTACTCTGAGTTCTCTGCATGAATACTCTGAATAAAAGTACTCTGGCTGTGTATGAAGTAGAAGTACTGCTTTGACCACGTCCAGATGTTGAGTGCAGCCCAGCTGTGTTCGGGCCTCCATCATGGACCTTGTGACAGCTGGCAGCCCTCCAGGTGAGATGAAGGACTACAACTACCTGGCGCTGGTGCTCGGCGTGCCGCTTATCCTCGTCATCATCCTGGGGAACGTGCTGGTGTGTCTGAGCGTGCTCACTGAGCGCTCCCTCAAAACCGCCACCAACTACTTCATCATCAGCCTGGCGGTGGCCGACCTGCTGCTCGCCGTGCTGGTGCTGCCGCTGTACGTCTACTCCGAGGTCAGTGGTCACCTGGACAGGTGTGTGAGAGACAGGTGTGTGTATGTGTGAGAGTGGTGTGTGTGTGTGTGTGTGTGTGTGTGTGTGTGTGTGTGTGTGTGTGTGTGTGTGTGTGTGTGTGTGTGTGTGTGTGTGTGTGTGTGTGTGTGTGTGTGTGAGAGACAGGTGTGTGTGTGTGATAACTCACCGTCCCACTGAGGACGTCTGTGTTCAGTTCTTGGGGGGGATCTGGACTCTGAGCTCCTCCCTCTGTGACGCCCTGATGACCATGGACGTGATGCTGTGCACCGCCTCCATCCTCAACCTGTGTGCCATCAGCGTGGACCGGTGAGTCTGTCAGCTGGTAACGGATCCGACTGGACCGGCAGCTCTCAGAGACTGAAGGTGTGCTGGTGTTTCAGGTACATCGCCGTGGTGGTTCCCCTGAAGTACAACAGGAACCAGTTCAGTATTCGGCAGCTGGCTCTCATCGCTGCGACTTGGGTTCTGTCTCTGGGGGTGGCGAGCCCGGTCATCTTCGGGCTGAACCGGGTGCCGGGTCGCGACCCGAGCGTGTGTAAACTGGAGGACGATCGCTTCGTGGTGTACTCGTCGGTCTGCTCCTTCTTCGTGCCTTGTCCCGTCATGCTCTTCCTGTATTACTGGATGTTTCGAGGCCTACGGCGGTGGAGCAGCCGCTCTCAGGCCGGTCCGGCGGGTCGCCGAGTTCTGTCCTTACGACTGGGCTCAGCTCTGCGTGGAGCTAAAGCTACGACGACCGGGAGCCGAGAGAAGGTCGTATACACAGCGCCGACCGGGCTCAGCCCCACCTCTCCGTCCACTCTCTCCATGACAACGCCCTCGGCAACCCCAATGACAGAAGAGCACCAGGATGGGGCGGCGGCGACGGAGAGCGACCCGATGACCATCCAGATGGACAGCGTGTCGGACGGCGAGCCCACCGAGAGGGACCGAAGCAGCCGGAGAGACAAACAGAGAACACGAAGGAACAGCAAGAGCAGCCGGGTCAGCGGGAGGGAACGCAAAGCCATGAAGGTCCTGCCGGTCGTCGTCGGTGAGTACCAGAACCAGAACCAACACAGAACCAGGTCTAAGGGGGGTGGAGGGCACTTTAGATCTTCCTAGGAGGGCTGACAGATAATCTATATAAAAAAATATATCATCATATTTTGAATTTGATGCCAGAAACACTTCTCAAGAAAGTTGTGAAAGGATCAACAAAAGAAGTTTTATAAAGCTAAAAAAACAAACACCTGTTGGAACATCTTACAACTAATCAGGTTACCATGGCAACAGATCAGTAACATGATTGGGTATAAAAGATGATTTCAGAGAGGCAGAGTCTCTCAGCAGTGAAGATGGGGAGAGGTTCACCACTCTGAAAGACTGTGTTAGAAAATAGTTCAACAATCTAAGAATAATGTTCCTCAACGTAAAACTACAAAGAATTAGTGGATTTCATCGTCTACGGTTCATAATATCATTAAAAGATTCAGAGAATCTGGAGAAATCTGTGAACACAAGGGACAAGGCTGGAAACCAATATTGGATGGTGGTGATCTTCGGGCCCTCAGGCAGCACTGCATTAAAAACACACTATTCTGGAGTGGAAATCACTGCATGGGCTCAGGAACACTTGTGAAAACCATCGTCTGTGAACACAGTTCATCGCTGCGTCCACAAATGCAGGTTAAAACTCTACCATAGATAGATGGATAAACATTATGCTGAAGAAGACTGTTGATGATGCTGATGAAGACTGTGGAAGGTAACTGATGCTGTAGAGGATGAAGAAGATGGTGAGCTGGTTGTGGTTGTCTCAGCAGGGCGCCTCCTCTCCGTTTCACAGTAACACAGATTGAAGCTGTGATCCTTTCAGTAAAAATAGAAACTGCTTCTATCATCTCCGTGGAAACCGCATCACTTCTCAGCAGCAACTTTACAGCAGACGGCGTTTGATACTCGCCTCGTCCGAAACTGGAGAAACCACATTCAGTCTGAACTCTTCAGAAACGTTCTGCTTCGATGAGGCATCGGACCAGAACCAATAATAATATCCCTGTTTGAATAAACAGCATGCAACATTAAGTCCTGAAGTCACTAGTGTCCCTGAACGCACCAGGAGGCTTCAACTATAATGTCACATTTCATGATTACATTTAATTGTTGCTGTATTTTATGATTCATCTGTTTGAAACCGAGTGAAGACTGCTCAGTGTCTCTCTGTGTCTCAGGTGTGTTTCTGGCCTGTTGGACGCCGTTCTTCGTTGTCCACGTCACCAAAGTGTTGTGTCCATCCTGTGACATCGGCCCCACCCTCATCTCTGTGGTAACCTGGCTCGGCTACGTCAACAGCGCCGTCAACCCGATCATCTACACCGTTTTCAATGCTGAGTTCAGGAACGTCTTTCACAAGCTGCTCTGCTGTCGGACATGAAACTGAAACCGTCCTCATGCTGTCCAGCAGCTCATCACCTCGTATCCAAAATCCCTGAAACACACGGAGACTCGTCCGGCGGACCGTCCACCGCTGACAGGAAGGCCACGCTTTCTGACCAAAGCCTTAGTTTGCACCTCAGCTGGAATGAAACACTGACTTCTTTTAAAGGTCCTTATGAAACAGTAGTCAGATTACTGCGATCAGATCACTGTAGTCAGATGATTGTAATCAGATTACTGTAGTCAGAGTACTGTAGTCAGATTACTGTAGTCAGATTACTGTAATCAGAGTACTGTAGTCAGAGTACTGTAGTCAGATTACTGTAGTCACATTACTATAGTCAGAGTACTGTAGTCAGATTACTGCAGTTAGAGTACTGTAGTCACATTACTGCAGTCAGATTACTGCAATCAGATTACTGTAGTCAGATTACTGCTCAGCGCAGCCCAGAGGCCTAAAACGTGAGCGTGCAGAACCATCAGAGTTCTTAGATATTTTCTCAGTAGCGTTTTTGAAGGTTGTGTCGACTCGTTTGATGTTTTTTTTATTGATGAAGTGATGACGACGTGTTTTTGTGACTGACACCATGCAGAGGATGAACCAAAACAGCCATTTAGTGAAGGTCTGAGAAGGAAGTCTTGTTTGTAGTATTTTTATCAGTGAAGTATTGAAATAAAGATATTAAAGAAAATGTTCTGTGATCTGATTCCTAACAAACATTCATGTTGAGTCCAAACGAAGGAGGAAGTGAGCTGCTGAGTCGGGTTAAATAATTACCACAGAAGAAGAGTTTGGACTCACACAACATGTCGAGGCTTCAGGTTTTCAGGCTGACCATGCAGACTAATGACACGTCTGAGTGGGCGGAGCTTCTGTCTACCTGTCACTCACCTGCAGGACCGAAGCCACGAGAGTGTTTCTCATCAAATCATTTTAATCTCCCTCATCGAGGGGGGGTCACCGCTCTGGATGCTGAAACCGCCATGGAAACCACAGGTTACCACAGTAACAGGGAGCACATGCATCTTGCAGCTGCAACATGTAACAAACGTGTTCAGAGTTCCCAGACTTTACGTAGAATTAGACAAAAGACAAAATTACCTTCAGACCAAATTATCTTCAAAGAAACTTTTAAACTGCGATGAACTCGGTTCTACATGTGAGGAGGAGGAGGAGGAGGAAGATGATGGAGGAGGAGGAGATTTAATAACATACAGATTTATATTTTATGACAGGATGTTTTTTTTTAAAGGATTCACACCTGAGTGAGTTCAGCAGGTAGTTTCCACTCTGATGATGAAGCTGAAGATCAAGATGAAGATGATGATGATGAAGATGAAGATGATGCAGCTCACTGACCTTCATCTCCTCTGAAAGACCACCAGAGAAAAAACACTGGAAGCCACCGAGTGATTGACAGCTGAGAGAGGAAGGACACAATAATACACACAATACACACAACTAGAACCAGGTCCAGGCCCTGAAGCTGAATCAGAACATTTTCTGTGAGAGGAAGTTCAAGATCAGTCGCCTTCAAAATAAGAGTGTGACATTTGGCCAGGTGATTGACAGAGACGTTAATGTGGATCAGCTGTGAGCAGACCGGGTCGATCCAGATCAGGCGTCTACTCGTTAAACGGCTCCTGAAGCTGCTGTGATCCGATTAATTCAAACAGCACCTGAGTCCAGAACCTGGAGGAGGTCCGACATCTTTAATCTGCTCTGGACCCGCTTCAAACCCACCAGTCCCAAGTCCCATTCCCAGTCCCAGAAGTCCCAAGTACCAGTCGCAGTCCGAGTCCCAGTCGTCCCAGTCCCAGTCCCAATAGTCCAAAGTCCAAGTCGCAGTAGTCCCGAGTCCCAATAGTCCCGAGTCCCAGTAGTCCCGAGTCCAAATCGCAGTCCCAGTCCCATTCCCAGTCCCAGTAGTCCCAAGTTCCAAGTCACAGTAGTCCCGAGTCCAAGTAGTCCCGAGTCCTAGTAGTCCCAGTCCCAGTAGTCCTGAGTACCAGTCCCAGTCGTCCCGAGTCCCAGTAGTCCCAGTAGTCCCAGTGGCCCCAGTAGTCCCAGTAGCCCCAGTAGTCCCAGTAGTCCCAGTCCCGAGTCCTGAATCCAGAGTCCGGTTCTCTTTAAATGAGGACCAGTTGAAGGTTTTCTTCTCCTAAATATTAACGTGTTGATAAATGATGACATCATCAAAAGCTGCAGATTCACAGTAAAAACAGTAGAAACAGACTCTATTCATGTCAGTACCGGTCACACAGATTATCGGAACCACAATGCTTTTACTCTGAGTTCTGTGAATACTGTGAGTACTGTGAGTACTGAATATTGTGAGTACTGTGAGTACTGAGTGTTGTGAGTACTGTGAGTACTGAATACTGAGTACTGAATACTGTGAATACTGAGTACTGCAGCAGGTGGAACACCAGACATCGGTGGTTAAAGTCGTGCAGCTTGTTGGCCTACTTATCTTATTAATGCTGTGTAAGCTCTCTAATGCCCTCACACACACACACACACACACACACACACACACACACACACACACACACACACACACACACACACACACACACACACACACACACACACACTCACTCACTCACTCACTGAGTCGGAGGAGGAAACAACAGTGAAGCTCTGCAGCTGAAACGGAGACGGCGTCCGTCTGTAGAGGTGAGAAGACGAAGACATGTTGTAGAGGACAGACGTAGTAGAACGCAGTAGAACACTGTAGAACATAGTAGAACGCAGTAGAATGCAGTAGAACATAGTAGAACATAGTAGAATGCAGTAGAACACTGTAGAACATAGTAGAACATAGTAGAACACAGTAGAACACCGTAGAACATAGTAGAACACAGTAGAACACCGTAGAACATAGTAGAACGCAGTAGAACACTGTAGAACGCATGTAGAACATAGTAGAACGCAGTAGAACATAGCAGAACACAGTAGAACATAGCAGAACGTAGTAGAACGCAGTAGAACATAGCAGAACGCAGTAGAACATAGCAGAATGCAGTAGAACATAGTAGAACGCAGTAGAACATAGCAGAACACAGCAGAACGCAGTAGAGCACAGTAGAACATAGCGAAACGCAGTAGAACGCAGTAGAACATAGCAGAACGCAGTAGAACATTGTAGAACACAGTAGAACATAGCAGAACACAGTAGAACATAGTAGAATCCAGTCGAACAGAGTAGAATGCAGCAGAATGTAGTAGAACATAGCAGAACGCAGTAGACTGCAGTAGAACGTGGTAGAATGCAGTAGAACATAGCAGAACGCAGTAGAACACAGTAGAACGTAGCAGAACGCAGTAGAACACAGCAGAACACAGTAGAACATAGGAGAATGCAATAGAACGTAGCAGAACACATTAGAACATAGCAGAACGTAGTAGAACATAGCAGGACGCAGTAGAACATAGTAGAATGCAGTAGAACATAGCAGAACACAGCAGAACACAGCAGAATGCAGTAGAGCCCAGTAGAACATAGCGAAACACAGTAGAACAGTAGAAGCAGTAGAACATAGTAGAATGCAGTAGAACATAGCAGAATGCAGTAGAATGCAATAGAACATAGTAGAACACAGTAGAACACTGTAGAACATAGTAGAATGCAGTAGAACACTGTAGAACATAGTAGAACACAGTAGAACATAGTAGAACGCAGTAGAACACTGTAGAACGCATGTAGAACACAGTAGAACATAGCAGAATGCAGTAGAACATAGCAGAACACAGTAGAACATAGCAGAACACAGTAGAACATAGTAGAACACAGTAGAACATAGCAGAACACAGCAGAACACAGCAGAATGCAGTAGAACATAGTAGAACACAGTCGAACGCTGTAGAACATAGTAGAACGCAGTAGAACACTGTAGAACATAGTAGAATGCAGTAGAATACTGTAGAACATAGTAGAACACAGTAGAACACCGTAGAACATAGTAGAACGCAGTAGAACACTGTAGAACGCATGTAGAACATAGTAGAACGCAGTAGAACATAGCAGAACGCAGTAGAACATAGCAGAACGTAGTAGAACATAGTAGAACACAGTAGAACATAGCAGAACGCAGTAGAACATAGTAGAACACAATAGAACATAGCAGAACACAGCAGAACACAGCAGAATGCAGTAGAGCGCAGTAGAACATAGCGAAACGCAGTAGAACATAGTAGAATGCAGTAGAACATAGCAGAACGCAGTAGAACATTGTAGAACACAGTAGAACATAGCAGAACACAGTAGAACATAGTAGAATTCAGTCGAACAGAGTAGAATGCAGCAGAATGTAGTAGAACGTAGCAGAACACATTAGAACATAGCAGAACGTAGTAGAACATAGCGGAACGCAGTAGAACATAGTAGAATGCAGCAGAACACAGCAGAACATAGCAGAACGCAGTAGAACATAGCAGAGTGCAGTAGAACATTTTAGAACACAGTAGAACGCAGTAGAACATAGCAGAACGCAGTAGAACATAGTAGAACGCAGCAGAACACAGTAGAACATAGTAGAACGCAGTAGAACATAGCAGAACGCAGTAGAACGCAGTAGAACATAGTAGAACGCAGCAGAACACAGTAGAACATAGTAGAATGCAGTAGAACTGTCTCACGGACAAACCAGGACAGACAGGAAGTAGAAAGTTCACCACCTGAGTGTTTCAGTCGACCTTGTTGTTGTTTGGCTTCATTTTCAGTTTGGTCACGTCAACAAGTGTCGACTCATCACTGTTGTTTGTTGGTTTGCTAGTTTTGTGCTCTGAGGTCAGTTCTCTGTGACCTGCGGACAAAACACAACACAAACCTGTGTCCTCTGAATGTCCTTCACATGTTGTTCAGATGTTCAGGAAAAATCTACGTGGCCCTGAGGGTCAAATGCAAAAACACTTTACAAGATGCACAAACATTTCACCGTGTTCGTTTGTTTGTTGGTGTGTGTGGCTTTTGGTTTGTTTGTTTGTTTGTAGTGGAGCAGGTGGAGGAGGATGCTGCCCTCCTGCCGGCTGCTGCTGTGGCAGGCGGCTCTCAGAGTTTCTTATCATGTTGTTACAGGTAAGAAATTCGTCACTGAGTCGTTTTGTTACCAGACAAATAAAAAGATCTCCGTTTCAAAACTGATTTAAAAAATACTTTTAAACTTCTGAGAATGTCGTGTTTGAAAACGTTGTCAAATGTCCTGATCACCACGTGACCGCCGCTCCAGACTCACCTCCTTCTGCCGCCTTTCATTTCTTCCCCAGCCAGTCTGTGTCTGGGCGGGTCGGACATCCTGGCGTCCGTCAGAGAGAACAGTCCGATGGGTCAGTTCGTCTCCAACATCAGCATCTCCTCCGATCCCGGAGCCGCCGCCGTCCGTCTGTGTCTGAGCGGGCAACACGCCGACTGGTTCTTCTTAGAGGGTCGCACCGTCCGACTCAACTCCTCCCTGTCCAGAGTCCTCGACCGAGAGGTACGGCTGAAACACGCCTGTAACATGCATGTACAGTGGTGTGAAAAAGTGTTTGCCCCCTTCCTGATTTCTTATTTTTTTGCATGTTTGTCACTTAAATGTTTCAGATCATCAAACAAATTTAAATATTAGTCAGGCAGGTCCAATTGAAGTGATTTCTTGATTGAGAACAGGTGTGTCAGTAATCAGGCCTGGGTGTGGCTCGAGAAATTGAACTCAGGTGTGATAAACCACAGTTAAGTTATGTTTTAACAGGAGGGGGCAAACACTTTTTCACACAGGGCCATGTGGGTTTGGATTGTTTTTCTCCCTCAATAATAAAAACCTTCATTTAAAAACTGCATTTTGTGTTTACTTGTGTTATCTTTGACTAATATTTACATTTGTTTGATGATCTGAAACATTTAAGTGCAAAAAAATAAGAAATCAGGAAGGGGGCAAACACTTTTTCACACCACTAAGTCACCTGGAACACATATGGAACACGCATCTAACACATATGTAACATTCCTGAAACACGCCTGTAACACGCATGGAACATGCCTGAAAGTGTTCTCTGAAGGTGTTTTGTATAAAAGCTTCATGATCACCTGGATGATCAGACGTGACTCAGGCGTGTTTGTCTCAGGTTCAGGGATCCATGCTGATAGCAGAGCTCACCTGTTATGAAGATGATGTCATCCAGGTAGGTCGCCTCCACTGATCAGCATGAACAGGTGACGCCTCCGAGCCGCTTCACGAGAGTCCGGATCTGTTTCAGAGTCGCTTCAGGATTCTGGTGGAAGTTCTGAATGAAAACGACAACAAACCCCACTTCCTGCCGGAAACCATTCAGCCGCTCACCGTCAGCGAGGTAAAACACACCAAACACAGAGACATCACACCAAACACCGAGACATCACACCAAACACGGAGACATCACACCAAACACCGAGACATCACACCAAACACCGAGACATCACACCAAACACCGAGACATCACACTCGTCTTCGTCATGTCTGCAGCTGGCGTCCGTGAACTCTGCGGTTTTCACTGTGAGGGCGATCGACGCCGACGAAGACACCATCAGCTACATCATCGACCAATCATCGGTAAGACGTCTGTCCACTGGCTGCATGTCCTCGGTAACCACATGTCCTCGGTAACCACATGTCCTCTGGTTCCTTCAGCGGGACGCCGGCTTCTTCAGGATCGACCTGCCCAACAGTGGAACCGTCGTTCTCAAAGAACCTCTGGACTACGAGACCAGAACCAACCTGCAGATCGTCATGTGGGCCCAGGTAACATCAGCTGGTCAGGTAGTGATGAAGAGGAGGTCAGCTGGTCAGGTAACCCTTAACACGATCAGCAGGTGAACGTTTGAGACTCGATGTGATGAAGTGGTGACAGACGATGATGTCATCACTTCATCGGTGATGTCATCAAACTGAACGTTATTAAAAGCTGAAATATCATAGAAATGTGCTGATTGTTGTTGGTTTTATGAAACAGGAATCGAACACCGTGGAACGATTCAACACATCTACTGTTCTCACCGTCAACATCGAGGACAGCGATGACCAGTATCCTCAATTCCTGCCCTGCACACCTGTGTCTCCAGGTGTTCCTGTCTGCATGAGCCCCATCTACACCGCCAACATCACCCAGACACACCAGGTAAACCTGAGACACACCTGAGACACACCTGAGACACACCAGGTACACCTGAGTACACACCTGAGACACACCAGGTACACCTGAGTACACACCTGAGACACACCAGGTACACCTGAGACACACCTGAGACACACCAGGTACACCTGAGACACACCTGAGACACACCAGGTACACCTGAGACACACCAGGTACACCTGAGACACACCTGAGACACACCAGATACACCAGAGACACACCTGAAACACCAGAGACACACCAGAAACACCAGAGACACACCTGAGACAACAGGTATATTTGGTTGTTGAATAGATCACCAGGTGTTTGTTTTCTGTTTCAGGATGCGGTTCTGGAGTTTTCTCCTGGTCCAATCAGAGCGAAGGACGGAGACAGAGGAATCGACTGTCCTCTGACCTACAGCATCCTCTCTGGTCAAACTTTAACTCTCTGTCATTATCAGTGTCCAGGTGTGTCCAGGTGTGTAGAGGAGTATGTTTGACCCCACAGGTGGTGACCAGGGCAGGTTTGCGATGGACAACAGGACAGGTGAGATCAGGTTAACCAGACCTGTGGACGACCGCCGGCTGACGCCAAACTTCAGGCTGAACATCATGGTAACGGCCCGACTGTTCACCACTTCATTCACTACGACCCGTTTACTACAGCAGGTGAGACGTCTACCTGCTCCTCCCTCCTGTCCAGGTGCAGCAGGTGGATGACAGGTTGAAGTACAGCGTGACATCCGTGCTGGTTCGAGTTCTTTCCAAGAACACGTTCCCTCCGGTGTTCAACAGAACCACCTTCAGAGGTTTCATCATTCAGAGTTCTAGCCCCGCCTCCATCGTCTCCACCTACGGGAACCAGGTGTTACAGGTCCAGGTGTCAGACCGCGACTTCTTCGATGTAAGAACACACGCCGCACCACCTGTACTAGCCCCTGCACACCTGGTGAGTCATCATTGCTGTCCAATCACAGGGCCTGAATCCAAACATCCACTACTCCCTCCACCCTCCGTCCGAACTGTACCAAGTCACCCGGGGGGGGGTTCTGATCGCCTGCACAGACAAACTGCACGCCTTTGACCGACACATTCTCCAGGTGAGTTTACTTGTATGACATCACACCGCCATGCAGGTCAACACACACCTGAACCCCTTAAGTACCCAGAAACTTGTCCAACCAGAGTTGTCCAACGAGGCGTTCAGGAACCAACGGGCTGCAGGTGGAAGTGATGTTATAACTGATCGATTATTGATTGGTTATCGATCGTTCTGCAGGTCGTCGCCAGAGACGAAGAATCCGGAGAAGAAGCTTCAGCTTCAGTGGACGTCGAAGTCCTGCAGAGAGGACAAGCAGGTGAACATGAACACTCACATCATACAGTTTACATATATGTGGAGGAGCAGCGGGGAGGAAGGGGGTGGGGGAGGGTTGGTTGTGGACAGCTAGCTGAAGGTTTTCTGCTCCGCTGATCATTAGAATCATTGATCTCCTTAATGAGTTAACAGACACTCGTGGTGCGTTCACTGACATGTACTCTGTTTTCAGTGCCTGGTGGTGCGTTCACGGAGCAGCAGTTGTTCCGGGATGTGGACACCCGGCTGGCGGGCGGGGTGGCGCTGATCGTCCTCCTCGTGTTTCTGTCAGCTCTCGTGTTCGTGCTGCTCCGAATCGTCCGGAGGAGGCGACGGCAGGAGGCCGAGGACGGCGCCGCGGCCGCTGTTGGAAAACATCTGGATGTGGTACGAACCGAAACACTTTGATTCACCTGACAAACATCTGTGGTAGATTTTATTACAGCGCCCGTCTTTACGAGACACTGAACACACCGCTGGTGGAGACCAAACAAAACGCTCTGTGTTGTGTTCACTGCCCTTCTCTGACGTCAGCTTTCAACGTGTCTTTCGAGGTCGTGACGCTCCTCGACGTCTTCATAACGAACTCAGAGATGTCAGTTGAGGACTTCCTGTCCACAAAATAAAACCACCTGCACCTGAACAGGTGGACAGGAAGTCCGACTGATCAGGAAACTGTCCTGTGGTCTTCAGGTGAGCTCCGGTCCACCTGTCCTCACCGACGAGTCCTCGTACGGCAGAGCTTTCAGCCGCCAGCGGGAGTCTTCATCACCATCAGACAGCCTCCATGGAAGACAGGGAGTCTACACCAGGAGGCCCTCTGTGCTCCCTCCTCCTCCTCCTCTATCATCATCAGGACGTTACACCTGGGAGACGCTGCGGTCTGATGATGTCAGAGGAGGTCTACGGTCCACAGGTTTTCATGGTGATGACATCACAGCCCTGGACAGAGAGACTCCTCAGAGAGACGCTGACATGGAAACAGACCAATCAGAGAGCAGGAAAAAGCCCAGCTAACATGACAGCCAATCACAGCGCGGGAATCCGCACCACCTGTTAATCAGGTATCAGAGGACATGTCCGTCACCAGTGGACATGTCCTTTGATGTCCTCTGATGATGGACAGTGATATGAGAGCAGAGGAGTCAGACACATTAAAAACAAACACATTTCAAAAGCAGCCAATCAGCATCCAGGCGAGAACACACCTGGGCACAGGTGAGTCTGTAAACAATCCCCTGAGCAGCTAACAGACATACTAATGGAAACACTGACACAACTCCAGCAGCTGAGACTGTAAACAACAACAACAATAAAAACCACCCAACAGCTTGCACACACGTTACATGTTCATATCCACACACACGTTACATGTTCATATCCACACACACGTTACATGTTCATATCCACACACACGTTACATGTTCATATCCACACACACGTTACATGTTCATATCCACACACACGTTACATGTTCATATCCACACACACGTTACATGTTCATATCCACACACACTTTACATGTTCATATCCACACACACG
>NW_027210961.1:50000-132500 GCF_029030835.1 Brachyistius frenatus
TCTATGGAGGCCAGTAACTCAGGGGGGGTCCAGAACCAGGTGGACCCTCAGAACCACCAACTCTGCAAGTACGACCTGCTGAGCAGCGTCCCACGTGAGTCTGTCCTCCGATTTGAAACTGTTCTGTCTCAGCTGATCCACAGCAGTCCAAGTGTCTCTCAGTAAAGATGGCTCCACCAGGTCCAAACCGACCCGTAGAACTCCTGAACCCAGGAGATGTGATGGGACAAAGACCTGAGGACAGTCAGAACAGGTCCAAACCGACCAGAGACCAAGGAAAACGGGACCCGAAAGACCTACTAAAGGTCCCTCGGGTTCGGATTCCCGTCACAGAACCACCTGTCCTCTGGTCTCCAGGTGTCTTAACTGGTTCTGTGGTTGAACGTGTCTCTGATGCAGTTCAACCGAGTTTCCGCCGCCTGTGTTTCTATAAATAGACGTCGTCTTCTACTGTCCTCGGTGTAGCTATAGTAACACGTATAGCAAACTCTCTGTTGCTGTCATAACAGTCCTCTCCCTCTTGTTGCCGTAGTAACAGACCTGGACCTGAGGTTCCAGTACCGGGGCCGGACAGTGGGTTCTCTGACCGTCAGTAGCCCCCAGGGCTGCCGGCTTTACTATGGACTCCTGGAACCGAATCCGGAGCGGGTGGACCTGTTCGGACCCGTCGACCTGCAACAGGTTCGGTTCCCGGGGACGTCTGAGATCCAGAACCAGAAGCAGCAGTATTACACCGCAGCCCTGCTGGACGTGATGGACCGAGGTCTGATCCTGATGATGTGGGAGCAGGACATCTACGCCGTCCGCCTCTGTCAGTGTAAAGTGTTCTGGACCGGACCGGGCGCACCAGAACGAGGACCACCGAACCCGATGGAGAGAGAGAAGAAGATCAAAGTCTTCAGCCTCAACGACTTCCTGCAAGGTGGCCTTCCTCCGCAGGTGCGTTGGCTTTCCTCACCTGTGACCTCCCGTCTAACACATGTTCCCATCACAGGGCTGATCTCCTTCCAGAAGGGCGACACTCCGGAACCACCGCCCTTCGACATCTACTTCTGTTTTGGGGAGGACTGGCCCGACAAGAAACCCAAAGAGAAGAAACTCATTATGGTGCAGGTCAGCGGGCGGACCACCAGGGGGCACCAAACCAACCCGGAACCAATGAAAGATTCAGGACCGTTCGGGTCATTCGGTCCTAAACAGGTTCTTGTGTTGCAGGTGGTTCCTGTAGTCGCTCGGATCCTGACCGAGATGTTCTCTGGAGAACTGAGCTGGTCCACCGACAGCATCCGGCTGCAGATCTCCAACCCCGACGTCAAGGACCAGACGGTGGCGCAATTTAAAGAGCTGCAGAGGCTCCTGCAGAGCCAGAACATCCAGGGGCCCTGGACCTCCACCGTCCCCTGAACACATCAGGGGCCCGTTTGCATTTGATAATAAAGTTTTTTGTGTCTTTTTTTAAGACTTTGTCCCCAGAACTTGAAGAAGTTTGTGTTTGTGATGTGTTCAGGTTTGTAGGATTTCTGGACTCTCAGGTCAGAGCGTCAGGTGACCATAAACATGACATGATGAAATTATTGAAATCATGACACGTTTAAATCATACGACACATTTAAATCATATGACACGTTTAAATCATACGACACGTTTAAATCATGACACTTAAATCATACGACACATTTAAATCATGACATGTTTAAATCATACGACACGTTTAAATCATGACACATTTAAATCATACGACACGTTTAAATCATGACACTTAAATCATACAACACGTTTAAATCATACGACGTTGAAATCAAACAACACGTTTAAATCATGTTTAAATCATACGACACATTTAAATCATGACATGTTTAAATCATACGACACGTTTAAATCATACATTTAAATCATATGACACGTTTAAATCATGACAAATCATACGACACATTTAAATCATGACACTTAAATCATACAACACGTTTAAATCAAACGTTTAAATCATGTTTAAATCACAACACGTTTAAATCAAACGACACGTTTAAATCATACGACACGTTTAAATCATGTGACACTTAAATCATGACACTTAAATCGTACGACACGTTTAAATCATACGACACATTTAAATCATGACACGTTTAAATCAAACGACATTTAAATTGTGACACGTTTAAATCAAACGACACATTAAATCATGACACACGTTTAAATCAAACGACATTTAAGTCATATGACACGTTTAAATCATTACACTTAAATCATACGACACATTTAAATCAAGACACTTAAATCATACAACACGTTTAAATCAAACACGTTTAAATCATGTTTAAATCATACAACACGTTTAAATCAAACGACATTTAAATCAAACGACACGTTTAAATCATGTTTAAATCATACAACACATTTAAATCATGACATGTTTAAATCATATGACACGTTTAAATCATGACACATTTAAATCATATGACACATTTAAATCATACGACACGTTTAAATCATGACACAAGTCATACGACACATTTAAATCATGACACTTAAATCATACAACACGTTTAAATCAAACACGTTTAAATCATGTTTAAATCATACAACACGTTTAAATCAAACGACACGTTTAAATCATACGACACGTTTAAATCATGTGACACTTAAATCATGACACATTTAAATCATGACACTTAAATCATACGACACGTTTAAATCATACGACACATTTAAATCATGACACGTTTAAATCATGACAAATCATACGACACGTTTAAATCATATGACACTTAAATCATACGACACGTTTAAATCATGGCACTTAAATCATACGACAATTAAATCATACGACACCTTTAAATCATATGACGTTTAAATCATATGACACTTAAATCATACGACACCTTTAAATCATATGACACTTAAATCATACGACACGTTTAAATCATGACACTTAAATCATACAACACGTTTAAATCATGACACGTTTAAATCATGACATATTAAAATCATACGACACGTTTAAATCATACGACACGTTTAAATCATACATTTAAATCATACGACACGTTTAAATCATATGACACATTTAAATCATACGACACGTTTAAATCAAACGACATTTAAATCATGAAACGTTTAAATCATACGACATTTAAATCAAACGACACATTAAACTCATACGACACGTTTAAATCAAACGACACATTTAAATCAAACGACACGTTTAAATCATGTTTAAATCATACTACACATTTAAATCATACAACACGTTTAAATCATACGACACATTTAAATCATACGACACCTTTAAATCATACGACACGTTTAAATCATATGACACTTAAATCATGACGTTTAAATCATGACACTTAAATCATACAACACCTTTAAATCATACGACACTTAAATCATACGACATGTTTAAATCATGACAAATCATACGACACGTTTAAATCATATGACACTTAAATCATACGACACATTTAAATCATATGGCACTTAAATCATACGACACATTTAAATCATATGGCACTTAAATCATATGACACATTTAAATCATATGGCACTTAAATCATACGACACGTTTAAATCATATAGCACTTAAATCATACGACACTTAAATCATACGACACCTTTAAATCATATGACACTTAAATCATACGACACCTTTAAATCATATGACATTTAAATCATACGACACGTTTAAATCATGACACTTAAATCATATGACACTTAAATCATACGACACGTTTAAATCATGACAAATCATACGACACGTTTAAATCATGACACTTAAATCATACGACACGTTTAAATCATATGGCACTTAAATCATACGACACCTTTAAATCATATGACGTTTAAATCATATGACACTTAAATCATATGACACTTAAATCATACGACCTTTAAATCATATGACGATTAAATCATGACACTGAAAATCATACACTTAAATCATACACCTTTAAATCATATGACACTTAAATCATACAACACGTTTGAATCATATGACACTTAAATCATACGACACCTTTAAATCATATGACGTTTAAATCATGACACTTAAATCATACGACACGTTTAAATCAAACGAACACTTAAAATACGACACGTTTAAATCATAGAACACATTTAAATCCTTCCACACGTTTTAATCATGTTTAAATCATGACGCTTACTCATGCCTGAATCTGAAACCTCCTTCTCACCGATTGATCGGCTCCCAGTTATAGTCAGCTGATCACAGATCAATAGTCAGCTGGGTCTTTACCGTCGTCCTCAGCTGGTAGAACCAGGTCCAGTCCGGTTCTAGCGTGGAGGGAGGAGGAACATGCATGTAGGATCGATCATCACATGGGACAAATGAGAGTAAACACGGAAGCAGCTGTTTGTTGTTTGAGTTGTTTTTTATTGTTTACAACAAGGCTACATCACCGATGATGTCATGGTGTCAGTCTCTCCGCCTCATTACCCAGAGTTCACTCTGTCTCACTTTGTGGAAAAACAACTAAAATTCAACCAAAGTTAAAAAGGTCAAAGGTGACGCCAAATCCTCCAGCATTACGCCTCCTCAGGCAGCCGCTCAGCCAAGAGCATCATGGGAAAACTTTTGGCTCTTTTCATGGCACGGACAAAAAACATCACGACCAAAGTCCCAAAAATAAATCTTCTCTAAAAAACTGTTGACCAGGCACGTCCTCGACTCCCACTGATGAAGATCCTCATCCGTTCACCAGGTGAACTCCCTCCTGTCCTGACCCCGCCCACCTGCTGGGCCCGACCCCACCCACCCGCCACCTGCTGCAGGTGAGGTCAGGTGAGGTGGGGGTTGGGGGAGCGGACTCGTCTGTCCAATCAGTGTTCACTCTGTCAGTCCTTCAGAGTGATTCGTCCCGTTTCACATTCAAAGTCCCTCCTCCTCCTCCTCATCTTCATCTTCCTCATTTAGATCTCCGTCTGCATCGACGCTTTTTGCCGTCACCTCTGAATGTTGGTC
Source organism: Brachyistius frenatus (assembly GCF_029030835.1). NCBI lineage: Eukaryota > Metazoa > Chordata > Actinopteri > Embiotocidae > Brachyistius > Brachyistius frenatus. The sequence goes on from NW_027210961.1 coordinate 54,979, forward strand.
AACAAAAGATTTAACCTGAAAACAAACTGCTCGTCAATAAACCCGATCAGAACTCATCAATCAATGAACTGATCAATAAATCATCAATAGAGACAGCTGACCGTTTACCCGTGTGATTGACCCCCCCCCCCGTGTGATTGATTACCTGGTGTCGTGTGAAGGTCGCAGCTATCGGAACAGTCTGGTGAACTCTCTGATGGCCCAGCACACCTGTTTACACTCCTCGGCACTGAGAACCACAGAAGAAACAAAAATTCATCAGCAAAGTTCTCTTTCTTTCCTTTGGCGGGAAAGATGTTGTTACCATGGTTACCGTGTTAACAGGCTGGTCGCTTGGTTTCCAGCGGATGAAGTTTGTCAGACTGACATGAAAAATACACAGGAGGTCCAACAGCTGTTTTCCTGTGTTTATTTACCTTTGCATTTGTTTACCCATGTTTTAATTACCTGTTTGTTAATCAGTGTGTTTGTTTAGCTGTGTTTATTTAACCGTGTGTTTGTTTACCTGTGTTTGTTTACCAGTGTGTTTGTTTACCTGGTGTTTGTTTACCAGTGTGTTTGTTTACCTGGCGGTGCAGTTGTCTCACCTGGTAACCTGTTTGTGGAAGTCGGTCAGCTGTTTGTGGGTGACGGTGACGGCTCCTCCTGACGTCTCCTTTGGTAAACCTTTCAGAGCGTTCTCCAACCAGCGGCAGAACGTCTGGAACACAGAACCTCAGAACCTCAGAACCAACTAACAACCTCCTCCTCTCCCCTCCTCTCTCCTCCTGTCTCCTCCTCTCCTCTCTCCTTCTCTCTCCTCTCTCCTCCCCCCTCCCCTCCTCTACTCTCCCCTCCTCTCTTCTCCCCTCCTCTCTCCTTCTCTCTCCCCTCCTCTCTCCTCTCCCCTCCTCTCTCCTCCTCTCTCCTTCTCTCTCCTCTCCCCTCCTCCTCTCCTCTCCTCCCCTCCTCTCTCCTCTTCTCTCCCCTCCTCTCTCCTCTCCTCTCCCCTCCTCTCTTCTCCTCTCCCCTCCTCTCTCCTCCTCTCTCCTCCCCTCCTCTCTCCTCTCCTCTCCCCTCCTCTCTCTTCTCCTCTCCCCTCCTCTCTCCTCCCCTCCTCTCTCTCCTCTCCCCTCTCCTCTCCCCTCCTCTCTCCTCCTCTCTCCTCCGACTCACCGGCCTGTCGAACACCATCACCTCCCAGAGCACCTCTGCTACGTCAGGCAGCGTGTACGGTGGCAGACAGAAGCAACATGAGTGCATGAGCTGCGTGACGAGCTGCTGGCCGTGCTGCTCCATGGCCTGACCAATCAGCTGCTTCCTCACCTCGAAGTCCTCCTCGTGCTGTACACGGAAACACGTGATCATGACGTAAAGCGTGTGCAGAGGAACGGCAGTGACCTTTGACCCTAGGTCAGGGGTCTATGTGAGGACTCACGTCGTTGGACACTCCGGTGTGGATCAGGTCTCGCACGAACTTCATGACGCTGCAGTTGGCGTCTCGGTGGTCCAACGAGGTCGCGGCGATCGCACACTGGATGATGTGGACGATGATGCTGCTGCTAAGCAACGTAACGGGACTCCTCTGGACAAACCTGGACACAGACAGGTGGACGTCAGAGAGACAGGAGGAGGAAGACAGACAGGTGGATGCAGACAGACAGGTGGACGTCAGAGAGACAGGTGGAGGAAGACAGACAGGTGGACGTCAGAGACATGTGGATGTAGACAGACAGGTGGAGGAAGACAGACAGGTGGACGTCAGAGACAGGTGGATGTAGACAGACAGGTGGAGGAAGACAGAGAGGTGGACATCAGAGACAGGTGGATGTAGACAGACAGACAGGTGGACATCAGAGACAGGTGGATGTAGACAGACAGGTGGAGGAAGACAGACAGGTGACTCACCTGGTGGCCAGTCTGAACAGGTCATCCACTGTGTCCGGGTGGTTCCTCAGACCGTTGGGCTGCTCCAACAGCTGGAAGGTCGGCATGCACAGAGCCTGGAGGAGGAAGAGGAGGCCATCATCACCATCATCATCATCACTTCAATCACCGTCATCTTCATCACCACCACCACCATCATCTGCACCACCACCACCATCATCTTCATCACCACCACCATCATCATCATCACCACCACCATCACCATCCCCACCATCATCTTCATCCCCACCACCACCACCACCACCACCATCATCACCAGCATCATCATCATCATCACCACCATCTTCATCACCACCACCATCATCATCATCATCACCACCATCCCCACCACCACCACCACCATCATCATCAGAGAGAACAGAGCAGCATGGTTACCTGCAGCATGTCCAACAGTCCCTGCCGGCAGCCGTCCTCCATGCCGTACTCGTCCACCAGGATGCTGCCCAGGTACAGGAAGCAGGAGTGTGGATACACCTGGTACACACTCACCATCTGAGAAAACACACCTGATCAGTGTTTCCATGGCAACGTCTTTAACAGGAGCTCATTATAGGCGTGTTCAAATGAACGTGCAACCAGGAAGTGAACCAGACATTTTATCATGTGACCTCACAGACGACCTGGTCAGTAAGACAGTCCCAGGTGTGTCTCACCTGAGTGACGAGCGGCTGAAGCAGGGAGGCGGAGCCTTTTCCAACACATCGCACAGCAAACCTGAGGCAGCGACAGCATCGCTCCACAATCCTGTTATCAGCCTGGTGAGTGTTCAGAGTCTCCGACAGCACCGGCCAGATCTACAGGTGGGTCACAGGGTTGAGGTAATGATACAGGTGACAGTTCCAGGTAAAACAGGTGAGCCCAGGTAACCTACCTCCTGGATGACCTTCTGACAGGGGTGGGTCTGTCCGTTCTCCACGATGGGGTTGGTGTGTCTGAGGACAAACACAGAGTTCACTGTCGCTGCCTCACCTGACATGAAGCTCCGCCGCAGGTAACACTCACCTGAAGATGACGGCCAGTCTGTCGAGCCACACGGTCGGATCAGCCGATTTACCGTTCGTAGATTCTTCAGCCAGGAGCTGAGACATGAAACAGGAAGTGATTAGAGAGGCGGAGCCTCAGAGAGGATGAACTGAGGAACGCTCACTGACCTTCTTCAGAGCCAACACCTGCACGGCACACAGGTCACTCAGACACTCTGCGATCTTCTCCAGAGGAAGACGAGCCAGGACCAGAGCCGTACCTGCACAGGTGACACCACTTAATGAGCACCTGTTCACAGCTTCTGTCAGAGCATCGCGGTCACACCCGACGACGGTCAGCAGGCAGGTGAGACCTCATGTCTGAACATCCGCCGTCATCAAACTGAACACGAGCACTGCAGGTGTGCGACAGGTACCTTTGAGCAGCCCCACGGCAGCCTCGGTGGACAGGGCGAAGGAGTCGAGGGCGCGAGCGATGTCCAGCAGACCCTGGAAGTGCTGCGCCATGTGGTCTCTGCACACCGAGCAGATGTTGTGGATCGCCTTCGCTGCTGCCGACGCCAGAGGTTTCTCTCTCAGGCCCTTCATCAGGTAGTTCAGGACAGGGTCTGACAGGGGGGACACAGGAAACAGGAAGTAGATCAGCAAGGGGTGTGACAGGAAGTAGAAGTAGATCGGCAGGGGGTGTGACAGGAAGTAGATCGGCAGGGGATCTGAGTGAACCATGACGGTGTTGGTGGATGAAGGTGTTCGTACCCAGGAACCGCGGGTTCCGGTCCACCACCTCGCTCATCTCCCCCACCAGCTCGATGCTGGTGTAGCGGACCGCCATGTGGACGCTCTCTGGGAGGAGGACCACCTGCTGCAGCACCTCCGACAGCGTCGGGTTGTTCTCCCTGAAACACACTCAGGATCAGAGCTGCTGCAGAGAAACCAGGTGGGCACCAGGTGTGTTTCCAGATACTCACGGATCAACACTCTTGGCGATGGCGGCCATGATGAAGAGGACGGCCTCGGTCACCTCCCACGGAGGGTTCCCTTCTTTTAACGTAGAATACAGCTGAGAACAAACACATGATCGTTCAACATAGAACCAGTAAACACTCACCTGGACAGTAAACACTACGTTACCCGAGAAACACCTGGACAGTAAACACTACGTTACCCGAGAAACACCTGGACAGTAAACACTACATTACCTGAGAGAAACACTCCATGGACCCAACAAGGAAGATGACGTCTTTAACGAGGTCCGACACTCTCATCCTGAACTCCCCGAAGTCGTCCGTGTCCTCGGGGATTCCCTCCTGAGATGAAATAACGGATGGTACAAATAACAGGTTTAAACCGAGCGGTCCAGAACCAGACTACATGTAGGGGTTCTGAGGGTTCTTACGTGGTCTGGGTCCAGCTGGCAGTGTCGGGCCAGACAGTGCAGCAGTCTCTGGATGTAGGGTCTGAAGATGTTGTGCAGCGCCGCGTCGTTGATCTTGTACAGGTGTTCTCCCAGCCGGTACCAGAAGTTAAAGGATATCTCCACGACCTGGATCACAGACACCACTTTCTAAATACCTTGCAGAACCACGTGGACCAGAACCTCCCCCAGGGATGGAGGAGGTCTAGGTGTAGCGGACCGGTCTAGGTGTAGCACTCTGCACCAGGTGTAGCGGCCTGTACCAGGTGTAGCGGTCTGTACCAGGTGTAGCGGTCTGTACTAGGTGTAGCGGCCTGTACCAGGTGTAGCGGTCTGTACCAGGTGTAGCGGCCTGTACCAGGTGTAGCGGCCTGTACCAGGTGTAGCGGCCTGTACCAGGTGTAGCGGTCTGTACCAGGTGTAGCGGTCTGTACTAGGTGTAGCGGCCTGTACCAGGTGTAGCGGCCTGTACCAGGTGTAGCGGTCTGTACTAGGTGTAGCGGCCTGTACTAGGTGTAGCGGCCTGTACCAGGTGTAGCGGCCTGTACCAGGTGTAGCGGTCTGTACTAGGTGTAGCGGCCTGTACTAGGTGTAGCGGCCTGTACCAGGTGTAGCGACCTGTACCAGGTGTAGCGGTCTGTACCAGGTGTAGCGGCCTGTAACAGGTGTAGCGGTCTGTACTAGGTGTAGCCAGGTGTAGCGGTCTGTACTAGGTGTAGCCAGGTGTAGCGGTCTGTACTAGGTGTAGCGGTCTATACCAGGTGTAGCGGTCTGTACTAGGTGTAGCGGTCTGTACCAGGTGTAGCGGTCTGTACTAGGTGTAGCGGTCCGGTCTAGGTGGTGTAGCGGTGCAGTCGTACCTCGTACTGCGGGTGCCCTGCACAGATCAGCAACAGCTCCAGGGTCCGCAGGTCGCCCATCCCCTGGCCGGGGCTCCGGACTGTGGTCTCCAAGAAGGTCTCGCACAGCTCGGTGAAGATCCGGCAGTAGTTCAGCACTCTGAGACAGAGAACACATGAATGAGACACGGCCGTACAAGGACAGCCCAGTGCTACTGGTGCTACCGGTGCTACCGATTCTGCAGGTGCTACCGATTCTACAGGCGCTACCGATTCTACAGGCGCTACCGATTCTACAGGCGCTACCGATTCTGCAGGCGCTACCGATTCTGCAGGTGCTACCGATTCTGTAGGTGCTACCGATTCTGTAGGTGCTACCGATTCTGTAGGTGCTACCGATTCTACAGGCGCTACCGATTCTACAGGCGCTACCGATTCTGCAGGTGCTACCGATTCTGTAGGTGCTACCGATTCTGCAGGTGCTACCGATTCTGCAGGTGCTACCGATTCTGCAGGTGCTACCGATTCTGCAGGTGCTACCGATTCCCGAGTCCTCACTTGTCCAGGTCTTCCCGGGCCACCGCCATGTGGTAGGCGGTCTCCAGCGTCAGGACGCCCTGGAACAGCTGCAGCGCCAACGCCACATTGGTCTCCACGTTCTCGATGGCGTACAGGGACGAGCAGACGCAGTCGGACGCTGCCTCGTGGAGGTTGGTGGACGTCTCGTCCCTCTGCTGGGGAGACACACACACATCAACACGGTTGGGGACATTCTTGACAGAACCATCGGGGAGATGGCAGATTCCTGGGGCTCCGCCCCCCCACCGGGACGGACGGATGGACGGACGGACACACACACACACACACACACACACACACCGGGACGGACACCCGCCCAACCCCCCCACCGGACCATGACTCACCAGGACCTGGAAGAGGACCATGAGCAGCTGGTTGCTGGCCATGAAGTTGCTGTCCAAGACCCCAAGGTTGAACCAGCTGCCCAGACAGCGGAACACCTTCATCAGCATCTTCTCATCGTTCCCCGTCTTCTCCACGCAGGATGTCTGGACATGGGACAAAGGACAGGTCGTCTCAGAGAGGACAGACATGACAGACGGGCGGAGGACAGACAGGTGTATGAACAGACGGGCGGAAGACAGACGGGGGGAGGACAGACTCTGACCAGCAGGGTGACCACGGTGCTGGAGTAGAACGCCAGGTCCTCGATGATCTCCGTCCTCCGATTGGCTCCGATTCGTAGCGAGCGACTGTGAACCTCCTCCGGCAGCACCGTGAGAATCTCTATGAGGAAGGGCATCGAGCTGATGTCGTTGTTGTACCTGAGGGGGCGGAGACAACAGGCCACAGGTGAGTCCGTCTAATATTCCACCATATCTGTATTTCTTGTTTGTCGGAACAGTTGGAGATGTCTTACTTTTCTATGAGCGTGTGAACGCATCCTTTCCAAGACGCCATCTGAAGAGCCAGGTCAGCGATCGCCAACGCCAGCTGGGACACAGGAGACATTTCTGACCACGCCCACAAACACTCGGGTAACATCACAGGTACATGTCTGACCACGCCCACAAACACTCGGGTAACATCACAGGGACCTGGTTCTGTGTGTACCTGGGTCTGAATAAACCTGGTTCTGTATGGACCTGGTCCTGTTGGGGATTAGGTTCTGTATGGACCTGGGTCTCTATAACCCTGGTTCTATGTGGACCCGGTTCTGTTGGGTCCTGGAGCCTGGTGTTACCTGGACAGGTGTGGTGCAGCTCGTTACCTGGGTGACGATGATGGGCGACAGGTCTTTGAGGTTCTGGATGTGGGTGAGCAGGGAGTCTCGCAGTGCATTGTGGGTCTCCGGAGGAAGCTCGTAGAAGGAGGTTTGGATCTTCATCTTCATGGTCTGAGCAGCGAAGTAACACGACTCCACGTCCTGTTTGAGCTGCAGCAGTTGGTCCGAGATCTCCCACGCATACATCTGCAGCACAGGAAGTGATGTCATCACACCTTTTCAGTCACCTGAGTGACTCATCACAGTTTATTAAACAGGTGAGTGAGCAGCAGCTGTCTCACCGAACAATCATGACGCTGGAAAATATTTAAACTAGTTCATGTGGTTTTTCCTGCTCGAATCCTTCAAAATAAATTATGTTTTCTCTGGAACTAATAAAGAGAATAAAAACAATCGGCCTCCATCTTTGTTTGTTCACATTTAACAGAAATCTGACTTAGATTCAATATTTTACAAAATAAAAATAATAAAAATAAAAATACTGAATTTATTTTGAAAACCTTCAGTGGGAGTAAACAGACTTCCTGTCTGCTCCACTCTTCTGACCGAAGCAGAACTGAGACCACCTCCCCACCGGGTCTCAGTTCTGCTTCAGGTCGGACCTTCAGAGGGTCTCGGTTCAGAAGGAGAGTCCCGGTCTGAGTCCTGATCCAGGTCCTGATCTGAGTCCTGGTCTGAGTCCTGAACCAGGTCCCGGTCTGTGTCCTGATCTGAGTCCTGGTCTGAGTCCTGATTTGAGTCCCGGTCTGAGTCCTGATCTGAGTCCCGGTCTGAGTCCTGATCTGAGTCCCGGTCTGAGTCCTGATCCGAGTCCCGGTCTGAGTCCTGATCTGAGTCCCGGTCTGAGTCCTGATCCAGGTCCCGGTCTGAGTCCTGATCTGAGTCCTGATCCAGGTCCCGGTCTGAGTCCTGATCTGGGTCCCGGTCTGAGTCCTGATCTGAGTCCTGATCTGAGTCCTGATCCAGGTCCTGGTCTGTGTCCTGATCTGAGTCCTGATCCGGGTCCCGGTCTGAGTCCTGATCTGAGTCCTGATCTGAGTCCTGGTCTGTGTCCTGATCCAGGTCCCGGTCTGAGTCCTGATCTGAGTCCTGATCCAGGTCCGAGTCCTGATCTGAGTCCTGGTCTGAGTCCTGATCCAGGTCCCGGTCTGAGTCCTGATCTGAGTCCCGGTCTGAGTCCTGATCCAGGTCCCGGTCTGAGTCCTAGTCTGAGTCCTGATCCAGGTCCCGGTCTGAGTCCTGATCTGAGTCCTGATCTGAGTCCTGATCCGGGTCCCGGTCTGAGTCCTGGTCTGAGTCCTGATCCAGGTCCTGGTCTGAGTCCTGATCCAGGTCCCGGTCTGAGTCCTGGTCTGAGTCCTGATCCGGGTCCTGGTCTGGATTCCTCTACCAGTCAGAGTCCAACAAGTTAGAACTCGCTTCAACGTGAACTTTGACCTCTGTGAGGTCCCGGATGTTGGAGGTGTCCGAACCATCTCCTGTTACAGACTGAGCAGGTCCCAGGGGGCGGGGCCTATCTCAGCTGACTTCCGTACCTGGACCGGTCTCAGTGAACCACCGTGATGTTCTGATCGGTTAGAACCGGACGATCTGTGAATGGACTCCCGGTCGGACCGGACCGGACCGGTCGGACACGAACACTGCAGCGGTCCATTAGCTAGCTAACATGCTAGCAGCAGCTAGCATAGCGGCCCTCAGAAACCCTCCGAGAATAAAAACTCTGTCCGAACCGGAACTCCTGCGAACATTAAACACGCTGCAGATTAAAACCAGTTTCTCTGTGTTTATTAGAACCAGCAAGAAGCTGCTGGAGCTCATTGGACCGCTGACATGTTCTGTTTTCATCCATTCATTTCGTTAGCTTAGCTGTGATGCTAACGGGACCTCTGAGACTGCGCACTTTACTTCACCTGGTCTTTGTTTACGCAGGTAAACCGGGTTTTAACCCGGTCCAGACGACCCACCGTGAACCCACCTGGGACCGCTCCCCCTCCACCCCGCCGGTGCCGCGGCCCGGTCCCCGGCCTCTCCCATTTTCTTACCGACCGCTGCAGCTCTCCGAGCCACACCGAGGCTCGCTCCTTCCCGGACGGGTCCGGGTCGTGGTACAGGGCCTGGACCGCCTGGTAGACCAGCGCCAGGTTCGGTTTCCCCCCCTCCATGGCTCGGGTCAGAAGCAGGGATACGGTAAGGCAGAGAGTTAACCGACGGCGGAGCAGAAGGAGCCCTACACGGTCCGTGTGTCGACCGCCATCTCGCACAAGCTTCCCGCGTGCAACCGCTGGCCTTTCCCGAGCGAAACCTGGGCAGGAACATTGGTTCCGCCCTGTCGTCACAGAACTCAATTCAAAAAGTCTCAAATTGTACGTGTATAAGACGAGGAAGTGGTCGAAAACCATCTGAGAGCCTGGACTCAGAGACTCTGTGGAACATTTCTGCCCCGGAGATTTAACCCGTTACACCGACATGTTTGTACGGAGACAGACTGATGTTTTTATAACGAGGAAATGACTCGACACGTTTCTGTCAGTCACAGAGACACAAAACGGCCTTTTTCTTAATGAGCTCTGGTCTAGTTTCTGTTCACTGGAGGGATATATTAAAACAAAATACAAACAGATAAACAACAAACATCCGGTGGTACAACAGTGTTTTATTTTCTTTAATGAACAGAACAATAAAAACGAGTCAACAGTTCATGTCTGAACCAGCAGATGGCGTCAAAGAGTTTACAGGAAGCAAGAAAACTCAATAACTTTATCAAGAGACAAAAAACAGATTTAAAACAGAGATAAAAACAATGTTTCTCTATCTGTGGTTCGGGGACCAGCACCGGTCCTTCTCTGAGATCTGGTGGTCCACTTCTCAAAATCACGTTTTAACCTCCATCAATCAATCAACACAACAAGTTTCATAAAGTCTCCACAATAAGAGAATAAAATCAGTCATCAATAAAACTGATCTGTTGAGTTCTTTTATTGTGAAAAACCAGTGAAGCTGTAGAGAATGACCTCTGAACTGAGGTCGTATCATACCCATGCTTCTCCAGCTCACAGCCTGGTTATGATACAGCCGCAGCTCAGCAGGTCAACTGTCAATCAATCCATCAATCAATCCATCTACCAATCAATCCATCAATCAATCAATCAATACGATCCTGGTCTTCTCAAGAGCTGCAGGAGACAAACAGACTTTTAATTTGAAGTCTAACGTTTTGCTTCCTGTTTGAAAAATATATCAACAACAACAACAAAAAATACCTTCATCTTCATCTTCATCGCTGAGTCTTCCTTGACTGGGGAGACAGAGTGATGAAGAGAAGTGCTGAAGAGGAGAAGTGATGAAGAGAAGGACGAGCAGCTCGGTTTTAAAAGGAAATGTGAGGCAGATTTACATCTTCATCATCGTGGCCTTCATCACCGTGAGCCTCTTCCTCTCAGACCAGTAGGAACCCATAGGAACCAGTGACCAGGTGTCCGGAGTGTTCCTCACTCTAATCTGGTTCGTGGCAAAGGTCGAAGGATTTGGAGGATGAAGACGATTTACCTGCTCAGGTAAATCTGAGACATTCGGACACGAAAAACAAAGGGTTTGAGAGGATGACATCATTGGCCACCTGCTGCCCTTCATCACCATCATCTTCATCACCCTCATCTACATCATCATTTTCATCACTTATACCTCATTACACAGAAATACTACAGTTTGTACTTTAAATAAAAATACTACAGTTTGTACTTTAAATAAAATACTACAGTTTGTACTTTATATTTAATCCTTTTTCTAAAACTGTAAAACATGAATAAAAACAGAATGTGATGATTGTAAATCCTGTAAACTTTCATATTTAATATAAAATAGATCAAAGTTGGCATATCAGATGTTGAAACTGAGAGATTTCATTGTTTTACATAAATATCTGCTCATTTTGAATCTGGTCAGCAACACATCTCAGGTTCATGTTTTAACAACACTCTGTAAATGTTGGGGAACTGAGGAGACCCGTTTCTGGAGTTTTGAGAGTTAAATGTGGTCCCGTCTGGCCTGATGTAGGTGGTTGCAGGTCTGGACTGCTGGCAGACATCCAATCAGAGCCCTCAGAGGTAATCAATGAGAGAGACAATTGGTTAATTCTGTAATGAATTGTTTGATTAGATGCTAATGGGGTTTAATTTAAAGGTTGACGTGATTAATGGCGTCTGATTGGTTGATTGTTTGAACAGGAACACGTTCCTCAGAGAACCACAGATGTTCTCACACGTTCTCTCTGATTCATAAATGATGTAAGAAAGGCCGGGTCATATTTCTGTTCCTCTTTGATTCACAGAGGACTCCTGGAGTGGTTGATGGGTGCGTTTCCATGCCGACCAGAGCTCTGATATGAGTTTTAAGCCGCCGTAAACAGATTAGAATGTTGACAGGATTTAGCGTCGTAGTCCTGAAAGTTTAGAAGAAGCCTCTTGTCTCCAAGTGGTTTACGAGCGTATATAAAGGGGCTGAAGAGTCGTCATGGACAACGCTCAGGGTTGCCATGGGGAAATACTTTCACCTGTACAAGAACATCTCGAAGGTGAGTCCCTTCGAGGGGCCCCAGCACTACCTGGCCCCGTTGTGGACCTTCCACCTGCAGACAATCTTCATGGATCTGGTCCTGTTCGCCGGAACGCCGCTCAACCTGGTGGTTCTGCTCGCCACACTGAAGTACAAGAAGCTGCGAATCCCTCTCAACTATATCATGGTTAACATCTCGCTGGCCAGCTTCATCTTCGTCACCTTCTCCGTCAGCCAGGTGTTCCTGGCCACCATGAAGGGCTATTTCTTCCTGGGTCACACCATGTGTGCTCTGGAGTCGGCCATGGGCTCCATCGCAGGTGAGTCCTCCTCTTCACTTCGCTTCCTCAGCAGCAGGTGGCGACGCTGAGTGACAGCGCTGAGTGACAGCAGTCTGACTCCTCTCTCCCCCTCACCCCCCTCTACCCTGTACCCACTAGTAACCACGCCCTGGGGGCGGTGCTCTTCACCTGGATGATGGGGATCGGCTGCGCCTCGCCGCCGTTCTTCGGGTGGAGCAGGTAGGTCGCTCACCTGAGTTGCAGGTCGCCGCGGTGTGACGTCCTCCGACCGGTGTGTGTCTGTGCAGGTACATCCCCGAAGGACTGGGCTGCTCCTGCAGACCCGACCGGTACACGCACAACGAGGAGTTCCACTGCACCAGCTACATGAACTTCCTGATGGTCACCTGCTTCATCGCCCCACTCACCATCGTCATCTTCTCCTACTCACAGCTGTCGGGAGCTCTGAGAGCCGTGAGTCAACCCGTCAATCAATCAATCAATCAATCAATCAATCAATCAATCAATCCCTCCCTGTTCTCAGGTGTGGTTCTGATTTCAGGTGGCGGCCCAGCAGACGGAGAAGGAGGTGTCCAGGATGATCGTGGTGATGGTCAGTTCCTTCGTCACCTGCTACGGTCCGTACGCGGTGGCTGGATTCTACTTCGCCTACTTGCCAGATGAAAACAAAGATTACCGGCTCGTCACCGTGCCAACGTTCTTCTCCAAGAGCTCCTGCGTGTACAACCCGCTGATATACGTGTTCATGAACAAACAGGTAAGGAGGAAGTGCTGGTGCTGGTTCTGGTGCTGGTTCTGGTGCTGCTCCATGACAGAGTTTCATGTGTTGGAAGGAATGAAAACATGTTTGTGATTTCTTGGTCGTCAGTTTAATGGCTGCATCATGAAGATGGTGTTTGGAAAGAAGATGGATGAATCATCTGAAGTGTCCTCAAAGACGGAGGCATCCTCAGTGTCCACGGCGTCCTGATGTCTGGACTGAAGGCCTGAAGGACATTTTTCAACTTTGTAAATAAAATCCTTTTTTTTTTTTTTAGATAGAAGCAACAAAAATCAAATAAAAATATGATGAAGAGTTTCATGACAAGTGTTCAGTGGTGTTTTACTGAAGAACTTAAAAGGACCATTCATGAAAAACCAACATGTTTATTAAGAAACAACTCGACGTACAAAATTAGAAGAAAAACTGTGAAAATGTTTTAAAGAGAACCTGTGAACATTCTAATGTTCTAAAACACTTGAGTGGAAATAAATCAGAGAAACATGAGGACAGAAAGTCTGTAATCAATAATGTGATCAGTTCAAACACGGGGAATAAAATAAATAAATTAATATCCTGTTTACTACGAGAACGTCTGTAGAACCCATCGAGAACATCTCCAGAACCCATTGAGAACATCTCTAGAACCCATCAAGAACAACTCTAGAACCCACCGAGATCTTTTCAAGAACCAATCAAGAACATCTCTAGAACCCATCGAGAACGTCCTTAGAACCCAGAGAGAATGTCTGTGGAACCCATCGAGAACGTCTCTAGGACTCTTGGAGAACGTCTATAGATCTCTTGGAGAACGTCTCTAGAACTCATGGAGAACTTCTATAGAACTCTTTGGAGAACTTCTATAGAACTGATGGAGAACGTCACTAGGACTCTTGGAGAACTTCTCTAGAACTCATGGAGAACGTCTCTAGGACTCTTGGAGAACTTCTCTAGAACTCATGGAGAACGTCTCTAGGACTCTTGGAGAACATCTCTAGAACTCATGGAGAACGTCTCTAGGACTCTTGGAGAACATCTCTAGAACTCATGGAGAATGTCTCTAGGACTCTTGGAGAACGTCTCTAGAACTCGTCGTGTCGTAGGAGCGCCTCCCCAAAGTCGGTCACCTGGCTGCCCACGAACACGTCGTATTTGTCCAGGATCTCCTTCCTGGACAGTCGTCCGTCCTGGACAGAGAGACAATAAGCTGTTAGAGAGGACGAGGAGGGACAGACGGAGACGTGATGATGAGGAGGAGGAAAATCACGTCCACCTTGTTGCTGTCCGACTCGTGCAGCAGGTGTTTGGCTTCGGCTTCGGCGTGGTCGTAGTCGGACGGGAGGATCCAGTCCAGAGTCTCGTCCTTGTCCATCTTCCCATCCTGGTTCTTGTCCCGGAACTCAGAGAACTGTTGACGTTCTGTTGCCACCCACTCCGGCTCGTCCTCCTCGCCCTCCGAGGTGTACATGTCTCCTGAGGACGAAGAGTCACGTCCACAAACATCATCAGTCTACCTTTAAATCTGAAGACACACACACACACACACACACACACACACACACACACACACACACACACACACACACACACACACACACACACACACACACACGTTACCGATGTATTCTTTCAGGTCGATGAAACCGTCTCCGTTCTTATCGATGTCCTCCATCGTCTCCTGTCAGACAGAGGACAGACTGATGAGTGTAGTCTCATCAGACATACGGGACATGGGGGACATCAGGGATATGGGGGACATGACATAAGGGACATCAGGGACATGTCTCTGACCTGCACCACGATGTCTTTCATGTGTTGGTGGTCTTCAGGATGGAGGAAGGCGGTGAACTCCTGTCTGTCAGCGATCATGTCCCCGTCGGTGTCCGCCACCCTGAAGCGTCTCTTGTCCCTCCACATCATGTGGGTGTAGTTGTACTCCGTGTCCATCTGAGGATCCTCTGAAGGGGGATAACGGGACAACGGTCAGAGACAATTCGACATGAGGGACACAGAAGAACCTCGGGCTGAGTCTTACCCAGATAACTGCCGTATGTGACGTTTTTGTACTCGTCCCAGCTGATCCGACCATCCTCGTCCACGTCGAAGTCCGTCCACTGATGGTCCACGCTGTCCAACACGTGTCTCCTCTGGGACGCCTTAATCCAAAACTTCAGCTCCTCCTCCGAAACAAAACCATCTCTGTCCCGGTCGATCTTATCTACGATGATGCTGCAGGGGGAGACAGACGGGAGACAAGACAGTTGTTTTGTTATTGTTCATAAAGGTCAAACTGTGAACCGAACTCTCAGACAAACAGGTGAGCCACACCTCCGTCACACCCCCCACAGGTGAGTCACACCCCCTACAGGTGAGCCACACCTCCGTCACACCCCCCACAGGTGAGTCACACCCCCTACAGGTGAGCCACACCTCTGTCACACCCCCCACAGGTGAGTCACAACCCCTACGGGTGAGCCACACCTCTGTCACACCCCCCACAGGTGAGTCACACCTCTGTCACACCCCCCACAGGTGAGTCACACCCCCCACAGGTGAGTCACGCCCCTACAGGTGAGTCACACCCCCACAGGTGAGCCACACCCCCCACAGGTGAACCACACCTCTGTCACACCCCCCACAGGTGAGCCACACCCCCCACAGGTGAGTCACACCCCCTACAGGTGAGCCACACCCCCTACAGGTGAACCACACGCCCTACAGGTGAGCCACACCTCTGTCACAACCCCCACAGGTGAGTCACACCCCTACAGGTGAGCCACACGCCCTACAGGTGAGCCACACCCCCTACAGGTGAGCCACACCTCTGTCACACCCCCTACAGGTGAGTCACACCCCTACAGGTGAGCCACACGCCCTACAGGTGAGCCACACCCCCTACAGGTGAGCCACACCTCTGTCACACCCCCTACAGGTGAGTCACACCCCCCACAGGTGAGTCACATCCCCTACAGGTGAACCACGCCCTACAGGTGAGGCACACCTCCACAGAAAGGTTCCTCCTGAACTCACCTGAGTCTCCGCCTACTCTCCTCCGGCGGTAGGTGTTCGAACGTTTTGGCTTTGTCTTGACCCAGAAAAGCTTCGTGGTCGTAGTCATAGTTACGCTTGTCGTCGTGTTCTCGCCGACTCAGAACGTCTTCATGATGAACTCGAGGCTTCTTCTCTGTTGGTTTACTGTCGCCGGAGACGACGCAGAGCAGGAAACACATCAGCAGGGGGCGGAGCATCCTGACAGGGACACCGGGACACTGAGACTCGGACAGTAGAAACAGTGGAACCAATAGAAACAGTAGAATCTATAGAAACAGTAGAATCAGTAGAATCCGTAGAATCCATAGAAACAGTAGAAACTAGTGAAAACAGTAGAAACTAGTGAAAACAGTACAAACTATTGGAAACAGTACAAACTATTGGAAACAGTACAAACTAGTAGAAACAAAATGAAACAGTAGAACTAGTGGAAACAGTAGAAACAAGTGGAAACAGTAGAAACTAGTGAAAACAGTAGAAACAAGTGGAAACAGTAGAAACTAGTGAAAACAGTACAAACTATTGGAAACAGTACAAACTATTGGAAACAGTACAAACTAGTAGAAACAAAATGAAACAGTAGAACTAGTGGAAACAGTAGAAACAAGTGGAAACAGTAGAACTAGTGGAAACAGTAGAAACAAGTGGAAACAGTAGAAACTAGTGAAAACAGTAGAAACAAGTGGAAACAGTAGAAACTAGTGAAAACAGTACAAACTATTTGAAACAGTACAAACTATTGGAAACAGTAGAAACAGTACAAACTAGTAGAAACAAAATGAAACAGTAGAAACAGTAGAAACTAGTGGAAACAAACAGTAGAAACTAGTGGAAACTAGTAGAAACAGTAGAAACTAGTGGAAACAGTAGAAACTAATGGAAACTAGTAGAAACAGTAGAAACAGTAGAAACTAGTGGAAACAGTAGAAACTAGTGGAAACAGTAGAAACTAATGGAAACTAGTAGAAACAGTAGAAACAGTAGAAACTAGTGGAAACAGTAGAAACTAATGGAAACTAGTAGAAACAGTATAAACTAGTGGAAACAGTAGAAACTAATGGAAACTAGTAGAAACAGTAGAAACAATAGCAACTAGTGGAAACTAGTAGAAACAGTAGAAACTAGTGGAAACAGTAGAACCTAGTGGAAACAGTATAAACTAGTGGAAACAGTAGAAACTAGTAGGAACAGTAGAAACGAGTGGAAACAGTAGAAACAGTAGAACCTAGTGGAAACAGTAGAAACTAGTGGAAACACTAGAACCTAGTGGAAACAGTAGCGACAGTAGAAACCATAGAAACTAGTAGAAACAGTAGAAACTAGTGGAAACAGCAGAAACACTAGAAACTAGTGGAAACAGTAGAAACAGTAGAAACTAGTGGAAACAGTAGAAACTCGTGGAGAAAGTAGAAACAACAGAAACTAGTGGAAACAACAGAAACTAGTGGAAACAGTAGAAACTAGTGGAAACAGTAGAAACAGTAGAAACGAGTGGAAACAGTAGAAACAGTAGAAACTAGTGGAAACAGTAGAAACGAGTGGAAACAGTAGAAACTAGTAGAAACAGTAGAAACGAGTGGAAACAGTAGAGTCCTGAAGAAACGTCTTTCTGACATTTAAGGTAAAACATCATCCGCGGCGGAAGTCGTAGGAATTTTAACTCAAACTTTTAAAACGTTTCGACTCTAAACTAACAGCTGAGCGCTCACCTGTGCGCGTGCTGCTGCTCACCTGGTTCTGCGCGTGTCCGTCTTCTCTCAAGACACCGAACATAAACGAGCTTCACACTCCGACCGTCCGTCCGGCAGCAGGCCAATCCGCTGCCGCCCGCAACACCTCTCCCGGTTTCATTGGTCCACTTCAGCACGAGCTTGAGTTTGGTCGGTGACGTCAAATAATCGGTCCCCACACTCGGTTGTCATTGGTTGCTGTCCAGGAATGGACCAATGGGAGAATGACCGGTGAGAAAAGTACACGCGCGTCCTGCCACGTCCTCAAGAAAGCACGAGAATAGTTTGAGGAAAGAAACCTATTCATACTGATCCGATCAATACTGGATCAGTACCGGACCAGTACCGGATCAATACCGTATCAGTACCGGATCAATACAGGATCAGTACCGGATCGGAGGATCAGTATCGGACCAGTACCGGATCAATACAGGATCAGTACCGGATCAATACTGGATCGGAGGATCAGTACCGGATCAATACAGGATCAAGACCGGATCAATACAGGATCAATACAGGATGAGTACCGGATCAGTACCGGATCAATACAGGATGAGTACCGGATCAATACCGGATCAGTACCGGATCAATACTGGACGAGCTGAAATAAACCTTCAAATAAACTGAAAAAAAAAACACATGTAGAAACTGTCAATACGATCACAACCAAACATTTTTACACCTTCAAATTTAGACTGATGTCACGCTTTGTTGTTATTTGTTGTTGTGTGTTATTTATTGTTGTTGGGTTATTTTTTGTTGTGTGTTAATATTTATATAAAATAAGCTCTACTACAGCATGTTGTCCTAAATGTGTACAAACAATGTTGTCAGCAATAAAATCAAAAGTCCACAATTTATAAACATTTTATTTTCCCCAGGTGGACAAAGTTTTATAAGTTAACACATCTGGAACAAACAGTGAAGTAAACAACAACAACAACAACAACACATAAATCAGGTCTAAATGAGACGCTGTCAGGACTTCCTGAAAACCAGCTGCTCGTCTCCACAGGAAGTGGAACCACATGACAAGTCAGCAGTTATCGAGTCGGGACGCCGTCCGTCTACCGGAAGTCCTCGGCGGAGAACATGCCTTTGGCCCGGCGCAGGATGGAGTCCTTGGAGGCGTCGTATGGATGCTCTTTGGACGGGATCTCCAGCACGGCCGGGATGGACTGCATGTGGCCGTCGATGGCGTGGCGGATCATCTCGGCGATGAACTGATTGATCAGGATGATGCCGATGTCGTTCCGCGCCAAGAAGCTCCTGAAGAGCGAAAGCTCGGTCAGCCACACAAAAGTCCATCCACATTTCGACCAATTTAACATCCCCACTATCTCAGGGAAATGTGCCTGTGCTTTAACAGGAAGTGATGTCACAGTGTTTGGAAGTTCAAGATACAAAACATGACTGGTGGTCTGGTGGCTTCATGGCTGCGTTTGGTAAACTGACTTTATTTATCCACCGCACCAAACTATTCAAATTTCTCTTCACTTAGTATTTGTGTTGTTGCCGGTTAATGTGGTTTTCATGAGTTCCATTTTATGAATTAACAGAAGCTGCTGGTGAATTAATGATTTTAAATGTAAATGATTAACATTCACTGGTTCATAATTCATGTTCTCAGTAGAACAGACCTTCAAACACCACACCAGACTCCACTGAAATGTTGGCCAGTTTAAGATACAGCTTAAGATGGGAAATGTGTCTTTAGTTTAACAAAGACTGGAGATAAATTAAGATTGAATTAAAAATACTGAACATTTCAGAATTCAGAAAATAACTGATGGTAGTTTTATTTCATTAATATGACGCAGTGCCTGACGCTGAAATAACGAGAAAAATGTAAATTGCTTGATCATTGAATGGAGGCTGGTGTGAAGGTCCAAGGAACAGCAAAAAGAAGAATCTGATCAACTGACAAAATTATTAGTAAATATTAACATTATTGAATGTATAGTTGTACACAGTAAATCAAGTTAATAAATTCTTGAAATGCTTTGAGTAGAGTTTGGAGGCTAAAAGAGGAACAGATTTAAATACCTCAAACAGAAACCAGTTCAAATTCTGACCAATTTAACATTTTGATGTTTGGTTTTGTTGGTTAAAATCTGCTGCAGGGCGAGAGCCCACATTCACACTGACCACCTTAAAACGAGAGATTTCTGAATGGAGTTTGGTCTTAGGTTCAGGCTTGTTTACTCCCAGGGAGGAGCTGTCAGAGATGGCAGGCCCAAACACTGCCCCAGACTCCATCCACATTTTCATCAAAATGGGATTCTGCTTGTTTTTGAACAACAGTGAACTCGAATATTCACAGGCTCAATAATCGGTGGTATTTGGTTCATATCGTCTGCTGTTTGGATTAATTTGAGTCTGATCTGACCGTTGATGTTTGAGGATTACTAACGTCTTCAGTCCGTGAATAAAGGAGTAAATGCCGCGCTAAACGGGCTGATTTTTACACGGAGTCTGGTGCAGAAAAAAACCGTGTTTGTGATCGCTCTTACTTGAAGGTTTCCTCGATCTCCGTGATGCTCGTGTCTTTCTCCACAACCAGGAAATTCGGTTTCCGGTTCTTGTTGAGCTCACCGATCCCGCCAAGCAGGAATCCGGTGCACGTGTCCTCATCACCGATAACGGCGATCAGTTTCCCGCGGCCAGCCATCACGGAGCTACTGGTGTCCGGATTTAACGGAGAGACGGTGAAAAGGATTCAGCTTTGCCCGGAGAGCTTCTGCAGGTCATGTGAGGAGTTCAGCTGACCGGCACTTCCGGTTTAGTCCTGCGGGTCACAGGAAGCATTTATTTATTCATTTGTCGCCATTTTCTTTAATAAAATGAAAAAAAAAATGTTTTGTTCATTTCCATAATGTTTTTGTTTTGTGTCTTTGAGTTGTTGATTTTAATGTTAACCAAATTGAAAAGGACGACGGTGTTTCTGCACCAAACTCTGTTCAAAAATTAGCCACTTTAACACCTCAGTGTCCGTTTTGTTCAGTGAGTGAAGATGCTTTTATTCACAGGAGAATAAAGATCAAGTCGGAATGAAATTCGTCCAGAAAGCAGCCGATATGAACCAAATAATAAAAAACCTTTAATGGATCTTTGAAATGTTGCATTCACGGTAATCCAGCAACAACTCGGAGTTGTGTTGGTGAACATGTTGGAGTCCAGTGGCGCCCAGCGACGAGGACAAACTCAACCTCAAACCAAACTCCATTCAGGAATCTGGCGTTTTAGGAGGTTTAATCTCGAAACATTTTCGGTCAACAAAGATGAAACGTTCAGACACATCCGGAATAATTCATTTAACTTTTTTTCTGACAGCACGTGAAGGCCTCAGCAGTCACGTGAAACTCTCTCATAAAGACGGAAATGGTGCAGCGCTACAGTTTGTAGAAACATCAGAAGAAGAATGGTGAGTTTAAAGTTTTCTCTTTGACCGGTTTTATAAATCTTTATGAACCGTGTGACGTTCATGGCGCTCGGACGTCACAGTTTGTAGTTTACTGACGCCGGTTAGCCGTTAGCTTCAGCTGATGCTGTCAGTGTTTGCAGACGACAGCTGCGCTGACTGCGGGTCTGGAGCGGATCCCGGATCAGCTCGGATACCTGGTCATCAGCGAGGACGGGGTTCTGGCCGTGAGTGTCACCAAACCCAATTCACATTTCTGTCAATTTAACATCCCGTTGATGCTGCTAAATGGTCTGTGATTATTACAACAGTCGGGACATGCTGTGTTGCAGCAGGAGCTACTGGGTTTATTCCGCTTTGGTTATGAGCCGTTTACATATTCAAGTCTGGGTCATCCCGGGTCAGTCAAATATTTTCAGTCAAATTGCACAAGAAAGTAACAGACAAGGAAACGTTAAATTGCTTCATTTTTTTTAATAGAGTTTGGCGTTTATTTCGACATTTTTGTTGGTAGCAAACATTGATTTTCTGTTTGGTTTACTTCGTTATTATTGAAATCTTGATTTAAACCCAGCGTGGAATTAAAAGCCTCGAGTTGTGAACGTAGTTTGGTCACTGGATCAAACGGAAACACTAGACTCCAGATTTCTGAGTATTTCTGAATTGTTTACAAAACCTCAGTCGACATCTTCAAAGAATGAACGGACATGTAAAAACGGTTCGTTTTAGAATGAACCCTGGTGGGTTCCTCAGTCTGTCTTTACACGATAGTCGAACACCAACCGAAACTAAATTACTGATTGTCAGCCACGACCAAAACCTGAAAATCAGATGGATCCTGACGAATTGCTGCTCTGACCTTTGACCTTTCAGTCTGCAGGTGAGCTGGAGAACGACGAACACACAGCAGGTGTGATGATGCAGATGGTTCGAACAGCGAGTCGCTTCCGATTACCTGGATCAGTGGAGCCCCCCTTCAAACGCATGTCAGGTAAGTCTGAAGGGCCCCCGGGAGGGCGCCGGGCCCCCGCCCCCCCTCACCCCCCCTCACCTGTGCTGTGCTTTGTGTCTGCAGTGATCCTGGAGGACTTCGTCTACACGGTGACGGTTTCAGGTCAGAAGGTGTTTGTGGTCAAACGTCAACACAACCAGCAGGAACCAATCAGCGTCTAAGGCTGGAGGTCAGAGGTCAGGTGGTCTGAGGAGCAGCTGTGATGATTGTTAGTTTGTACGTTTGTTAAATAAAACGATTTGAAACAATCAGCTGATCAATGTTTCACATTTCATCATCAATGACATCACTGGTTGATAAACCGCAGTCTGTCTGCATGCAGGTGGACCGGGACCTGGTCTAATCCTGGGTCCAATTACAGTAAATGTTTCTTTCAAAATAAAAGTGGTCTTATTGTGGCGGTCCAGCTCACCTGTCAGAAGACGTTTCACATCTTTTTTGCCACTCAAAAAAATGACCTTCAAGTTCTGCGATTCTGGTTTAGGTGAATATATTTTGAAACAATGAATTTTATCACCATGACAACAAAAACATTTTTAATCGTTCCTGCAACGTTCGTTCAGTGAAATGACCAGAAAAAAAAAAAAGTTAAAAGGGTTTGTCCATGACTGAGACTGACTACAGCTGACGACGTGATTGGTCCTGCAGAGTCTAAACAGAAGTGAGTGACAGGTGGGCGGAGCCAGGCCATCAAAACACTTCAAATAAACCCAAAACATCTGAGAAGAAAAAAAACAATCTTTATTGCATCATCATTGTCTCTCCGTTTCTTCTTCACATTAATAAGGAATGACGAGGCCGTCAGGTTCAGCTCTGGAATGACTCATCACATGACCAGGTAACTGTCACCTGTCGTAAACCCCGCCCCCTGAACCCGAGGTAACTGTCACCTGTCGTAAGCCCCGCACCATGACCCCCAGGTAACAGTCACCTGTCTTAAGCCCGCCCCCGACCCTCAGGTAACTGTCACCTGCGTTAAGCCCCGCCCCTCCTCTTCCACAACATCCTGTCACATGATTCGGAGTTAAAACATGCAGCTTAAAAGAAAAACAAAACACAGATCTAACAAACACCTGCAGGAAGAACAGAAGAAGAGGATGATGGGAAATCAAGGTGAGTTCAGAGTCCATGACATCACTTCCTCCTACAGACACACATTTATAATTTAAAAAACAAGAAAAACAGTCCTGTGAAATGCTCCTCCTCGGTTTGTACATGATGACATCAGTCGATGATATCATTCTGCTGCTTCCTCCTTCCTGTCAGGTGGTCTAGCGTTTTGACAGCTCATTGGACAGCCAATCCAGCCCCTCGTACAGACCGGTACCCTGAGTGGCACAGGTGGCCTGGACATGCCACTGAAACCAACAACACAGCAGGTTAGGGGCGGGGCCAAACGATCACCTGACCACACATTCATCACAACCTTCAGAACCTCCAGGTGAGCTTCTGTCACCTGTTGGGTATGGTTGAATGTGGGCGGTGCTTGAGACAGGGATCTATGACTGGAACACAGAGAACCCCCCCCCCCCCCCGTCTCTTACAGTTCTGCTGCGCAGGCTGTGCAGACCCAGCTTGTCGGTGAGTTCACTGACTCCCATGGCGTTGGGAAGATCCTGTTTGTTGGCGAACACCAGAAGGACTGCTTCCTTTAGCTCGTCCTCCTGGATCTGCAGAGAGTCACATGACCGATGATGTCACTGACAATGACTTCTGACCAACGAGACAGTTTTATCCAAGCAGAGGCAGAGTGGGCGGGGCAACAGTGAACAGGTGGTGTTGATGAGGTAATGCTGGTGATCACTTATCAACAACCGAGACTCACCATCTTGGAAAGCTCCTCCGCTGACTCAGCGACTCTCTCTCTGTCGTTACTGTCCACCACGAAGATCAGACCCTGCACAGATCAATACATCAATACCATCAATACCATCAATACAATCAATACATCAATACCATCAATACAATCAATACCATCAATACCATCAATACAATCAATACCATCAATACATCAATACCATCAATACCATCAATACCATCAATACATCAATACCATCAATACAATCAATACCATCAATACCATCAATACAATCAATACCATCAATACATCAATACCATCAATACCATCAATACATCAATACCATCAATACCATCAATACAATCAATACCATCAATACCATCAATACAATCAATACCATCAATACATCAATACCATCAATACCATCAATACCATCAATACATCAATACCATCAATACATCAATACCATCAATACCATCAATACATCAATACCATCAATACATCAACACCATCAATCCAGTACCTGTGTGTTCTGGTTCTGGGTCGGTACCTGCGTGTTCTGGTTCTGGGTCCGTACCTGTGTGTTCTGGTTCTGGGTCGGTACCTGCGTGTTCTGGTTCTGGGTCCGTACCTGTGTGTTCTGGAAGTAGTGTCTCCACAGAGGTCGGATCTTGTCCTGGCCGCCGACGTCCCAGACAGTGAAGCAGATGTTCTTGTACTCCACCGTCTCCACGTTGAAACCTGGAACACAAACACGTTTCAGTCGGAACCACAAACTGGATCAAAAACAGAACCACACTTTCAGGCAGAAGTGTCTTCAGCTGCAATACCAGCGAGTGCCACTAGAGGTCGGCTCCAAAAAGCCTCCGGCTCCATAGACTCCCATTCAACTTCTCTCATCAAATCCAAAGTGAATAAAATGTGTCCATCAGTTATCTCGGTGTTGTTAGCTAAAGTCACTCCTTCTTCTTAGTTTTCTGGAGGTCCATCTGAAAATAATCCCTCATTCATTAGAAAAGAAGATTCAAGAAGACCTGTTTTTCAAGCTATCGGTAAGCTCCTCCCCCAGGTCGTCCAAATATGGTGACTTCCTGCTCTAAACTAGATTCCCTCAGAATGGTTTCACGTCATCAGAGTATTTACCGATCGTTGGGATGGTGGTGACGATCTCTCCGAGCTTCAGTTTGTAC
Source organism: Brachyistius frenatus (assembly GCF_029030835.1). Lineage (NCBI taxonomy): Eukaryota > Metazoa > Chordata > Actinopteri > Embiotocidae > Brachyistius > Brachyistius frenatus. The sequence goes on from NW_027210961.1 coordinate 79,760, forward strand.
AGAATCGTTGTTTTTCCAGCCGCGTCCAAACCGACTGAAACAAACAGGAAACACACAAAGAAATTAAACACAATAAACTGGATTTAAACACAATAAACTGGATTTAAACTCAAACTCAATAAACTGGATTTAAGCACAATCAACTGGATTTAAACTCAATGAACTGGATTTAAACTCAAACTCAATAAACTGGATTTAAACTCAATAAACTGGATTTAAACTCAAACTCAATAAACTGGATTTAAACTCAAACTCAATGAACTGGATTTAAACTCAAACTCAATAAACTGGATTTAAACTCAAACTCAATGAACTGGATTTAAACTCAATAAACTAGATTTCAACTCAAACTCAATAAACTGGATTTAAACTCAATAAACTGGATTTAAACTCAAACTCAATAAACTGGATTTAAACTCAATAAACTGGATCTAAACTGAAACTCAATAAACTGGATTTAAACTCATTAAACTGGATTTAAACTCAAACTCAATAAACTGGATTTAAACTCAATAAACTAGATTTAAACTCAAACTCAATAAACTAGATTTTAACTCAAACTCAATAAACTGGATTTAAACTGGATTTAAACTCAAACTCAATAAACTGGATTTAAACTCAATAAACTAGATTTAAACTCAAAACTGGATTTCAACTCAATAAACTAGATTTAAACTCAAACTCAATAAACTAGATTTAAACTCAAACTCAATAAAGTGGATTTAAATACAATTAACTGGATTTAAACTCAATAAACTAGATTTAAACTCAAACTCAATAAAGTGGATTTAAACTCAATAAACTGGATTTAAACTCAAACTCAATAAACTGGATTTAAACTGGATTTAAACTCAAACTCAATAAACTGGATTTAAACTCAATAAACTAGATTTAAACTCAAACTCAATAAACTAGATTTAAACTCAAACTCAATAAAGTGGATTTAAATACAATTAACTGGATTTAAACTCAATAAACTAGATTTAAACTCAAACTCAATAAAGTGGATTTAAACTCAATAAACTGGATTTAAACTCAAACTCAATAAACTGGATTTAAACTCAAACTCAATGAACTGGATTTAAACTCAATAAACTAGATTTCAACTCAAACTCAATAAACTGGATTTAAACTCAATAAACTGGATTTAAACTCAAACTCAATAAACTGGATTTAAACTCAATAAACTGGATCTAAACTCAATAAACTGGATCTAAACTGAAACTCAATAAACTGGATTTAAACTCATTAAACTGGAATAAACTGGATTTAAACTCAATAAACTAGATTTAAACTCAAACTCAATAAACTGGATCAAACTCAATAAACTGGATTTAAACAATAAAAGATTTAAACTCAAACTCAATAAACTGGATTTAAATAAACTCAATAAAGTGGATTTAAACTCAATAAACTAGATTTAAACTCAAACTCAATAAACTAGATTTAAACTCAAACTCAATAAAGTGGATTTAAATACAATTAACTGGATTTAAACTCAATAAACTAGATTTAAACTCAAACTCAATAAAGTGGATTTAAACTCAATAAACTGGATTTAAACTCAAACTCAATAAACTGGATTTTAACTCAAACTCAATAAACTGGATTTAAACTCAATAAACTGGATTTAAACTCAATAAACTAACTCAATAAACTGGATTCAAAAACAAACTTAAATCAATAAACTAGATTTAAACTCAAACTCAATAAACTGGATTTAAACTCAATAAACTAGATTTAAACTCAAACTCAATAAACTAGATTTAAACTCAAACTCAATAAAGTGGATTTAAACTCAATAAAGTGGATTTAAATACAATTAACTGGATTTAAACTCAATAAACTAGATTTAAACTCAATAAAGTGGATTTAAACTCAATAAAGTGGATTTAAACTCAAACTCAATAAACTGGATTTCAACTCAAACTCAATAAACTGGATTTAAACTCATTAAACTGGATCTAAAATCAAACTCAATAAACTAGATTTAAACTCAAACTCAATAAACTAGATTTTTAACTCAAACTCAATAAACTGGATTTAAACTCATTAAACTGGATTTAAACTCAAACTCAATAAACTAGATTTAAACTCAAACTCAATAAAGTGGATTTAAACTCAATAAAGTGGATTTAAATACAATTAACTGGATTTAAACTCAATAAACTAGATTTAAACTCAATAAAGTGGATTTAAACTCAATAAAGTGGATTTAAACTCAAACTCAATAAACTGGATTTCAACTCAAACTCAATAAACTGGATTTAAACTCATTAAACTGGATCTAAAATCAAACTCAATAAACTAGATTTAAACTCAAACTCAATAAACTAGATTTTTAACTCAAACTCAATAAACTGGATTTAAACTCAATAAACTGGATCTAAACTCAATAAACTGGATCTAAACTGAAACTCAATAAACTGGATTTAAACTCATTAAACTGGATTTAAACTCAAACTCAATAAACTGGATTTAAACTCAATAAACTAGATTTAAACTCAAACTCAATAAAGTAGATTTTAACTCAAACTCAATAAACTGGATTTAAACTCAATAAACTAGATTTAAACTCAAACTCAATAAAGTGGATTTAAACTCAATAAAGTGGATTTAAATACAATTAACTGGATTTAAACTCAATAAACTAGATTTAAACTCAAACTCAATAAAGTGGATTTAAACTCAATAAACTGGATTTAAACTCAAACTCAATAAACTAGATTTTAACTCAAACTCAATAAACTGGATTTAAACTCAATAAAGTGGATTTAAGCTCAATAAACTAGATTTTAACTCAAACTCAATAAACTGGATTTAAACTCAATAAACTAGATTTAAACTCAAACTCAATAAAGTGGATTCAAACTCAATAAACTGGATTTAAACTCAATAAACTAGATTTGAACTCACTCAATAAAGTGGATTTAAACTCAATAAAGTAGATTTAAATACAATAAACTGGATTTAAACTCAGTAAAGTGGATTTAAATACAATAAAGTGGATTTAAACTCAATAAACTAGATTTAAACTCAAACTCAATAAACTGGATTTAAACTCAATAAACTGGATTTAAATACAATAAACTTGATTTAAACTCAATAAAGTGGATTTAAATACAATAAACTGGATTTAAACTCAATGAACTAGATTTCAACTCAATAAACTAGATTTAAACTCAAACTCAATAAACTGGATTTAAACTCAATAAACTGGATTTAAACTCAATAAACTAGATTTTAACTCACTCAATAAAGTGGATTTAAACTCAATAAAGTGGATTTAAATACAATAAACTGGTTTTAAACTCAATAAAGTGGATTTAAATACAATAAACTGGATTTAAACTCAATAAAGTAGAGTTAAACTCAATAAAGTGGATTTAAATACAATAAACTGGATTTAAACTCAATAAACTAGATTTAAACTCAATAAAGTGGATTTAAATACAATAAACTGGATTTAAACTCAATAAACTGGATTTAAACTCAATAAACTGGATTTAAACTCAATAAACTAGTTTTTTGAACTCAATAAAGTGGATTTAAATACAATAAACTGGATTTAAACTCAATAAAGTGGATTTAAACTCAATAAAGTGGATTTAAACTCAAACTCAATAAAGTGGATTTAAACTCAATAAAGTGGATTTAAACTCAATAAAGTGGATTTAAACTCAATAAACTGGTTTTGAACTCAATAAAGTGGATTTAAATACAACAAACTGGAAGAAGCTTCAGCTTTACTTGGACTTTAACAGAAGGTTCCTTTTATACAGTTTATATTTTATTTTAAACAAAGTTTTACTTAATTTAAACAAACAGTTTTATTTTATTTGAACAAAGTTTTATTTTTATTTGAACAAAGTTTTATTGTGTTTAAACCGTCTAAACAGACTCCTTCCGTTAGCTCCGAGCGTTAGTATCCGGTGGCTAGCTCCGTTAGCCTCTATGTCTTGTAAATTCTGTAAAATGTGGAGCTAAACTTTTACAAACCGAGACTTTAGGACCGAGACTAGAGTCCAGGGAGTCGGTCTGAATGTAATAGTCGGAGTGCAGAGCGCGTTTTGAGCCGGTGACCGGCGGCCGGCCGGTTAGCTCGGGGCTCGTTAGCCGAGCTCCGGTGCTCACCCATCAGTATCCTCATCTGCTTCTTCCCGAAGAACTTGGAGAACAGAGACGAGATCGTCAGACCCATGTTTCAGACTAACGGTCCCGGTTCGGCGGCGGGAGGACTAGAACCTGACGGGGCAGAACGTCAGCCGGTGGGTCCGGGAGCAGCTGCGGATTGGAGCCGGAGAGCGAGCGGAGAACGGCGGACTGAGGGTGCAGCTCCGCCTCGGTGCCACGTCCAGGCCAACGCGGAATAAATGACGTCACTACTTTGAAAAAACTTTATTAAAAGCCAACACGGATGCTGCATTCAAGGTCTACCGGAAAGACAGATGTTTTTAGTGTGGCACCAACATGTAAAGTGTATTGTGTGGGGGTAAGCGGGTCTGATCGTCTCACCGTCAGTGTGGTGAAAAACAATACATCTTGTTTTTATAATAATAATAATATAAATAATAAATGTATCAACAGGTTTCTTGTCTTTATTATTAGTTTTCAGAAACAACAGTAAAAATAAAAACCATGCGACTAATACAATGTTTGTTCCTCTCGTATTGTTTGTTTGTTGTCTCTACTTAAACTACTTTTCAATTATTTGATGAATTATTTGTCAGTAAAGGAGACTAATCAAATATAATTTTGTATTTTCCCTGACATCTTGGAACGCAGCATTAACTTCCCGCCTCCTCCTGCTCGTCCAGTTCCGGTTCGATCCAACATGGCGGCTGTTGACAGGTGAAAGTGTTCGCAAGGTTTTTGAGGACCGGTTCGACACCGAGCGGGTTCAGATGAATTCTGGTGTTGGATTGAAATCTGCAGTTTGTGTGACGCCGTTGATGACCAGGTAAGAACCGGACCGAACCGGATCAATAACGGAGATGCTCGATCAGAAGTTCGAGCTGCTTCAGACCGTAAAAACATTTTTAACACGTTTAAATGTGACGGAACCTGAACGGATCAATAAGTTCTGATCGCATCTTCACATTCATGATTAATTACTGGACCTATGAGGTCTGTTTGTTTCTGATTGATTGATTAATCATCAATTCATCCTTTAGACGCTCTGTCAATAAATCAATAAACTGATCATATTTAAAGTTACTTCATATTTTATATCAATAAATAGCAGAATAGTTGCTCTGATCGGTTCTGGATCTTAATTATTGATCCTTCAGTGGTTTGATGAAGTCTGTTTCCTTTCAGAACCTCACAAACCCAGTCTGAGTCCAGCTTGAGGATGAACCGATTCTGATCCGACTCAGGTGGACCCAGGTGGACTCAGGTGGACCAGAGGAGTCATGGAGAAGTTTGGGATGAGTTTTGGAAGCGGGCCCGGCAGGAAGGACCTGCTGGACACCATCGAGTCCCAGAAGAAGCAGCTGGTCCAGTACCAGACTCGATTCAAGGACGTGGTCCGGGCCTACAAGAGTCTGCTGAAGGAGAAGGAGGCTCTGGAGTCCAGTCTGAAGGTTCTGACGGTGACCCAGGACCTGGACCTGAACCCGCAGAGACGGGAGACCGCCGGCGCCGCGCTGGACCTCCCAGAGGACGGCTGCTCGCTGCACAGCGAGGACAGCTTGGACACGGTGCCGTCTGTGGACACGCCCACCGAGACCAGCAGGGGGGACCAGAGCGAGGAGGACCAGGGAGAACCGGGTCGGTCCGGTTCCACGGTACGTTGACACGTCATCGAGCTCACGGTTTCGTTGCGCCGGTCGTTAACATTGTTCGTTCTGCAGACGGCGAGGACTGAGACTGGCGCCGGAGGCTCCGAGAGCAGCAGCTCGGGGGCGGAGCAGCAGCAGGCCACGCCCTCTCCCAGCTTGGAGGCGGACCGCCGAGTCACCCAGCTGAAGAGCCAACTGAGCACGCTCACCAGCGCGCTGGCCACGGTGACTCAGGAGAAGTCCCGGATGGAGGCGAGCTTCCAAGCCGACAAACGGCAGCTGAAACTGGAGGTGGAGGAGCTGCAGGACCGGCTGGTTGCTGTGACGATGCAGCAGGAGGCGGAGCTCCACGCTCTGCAACAGCAGTTGGCCGAGAGTCGCGCCCGCATAATCACTCAGCAGCATGAGCGGGAGCAGGAGCAGGGAGACCACGTCCAGCAGCTGCGCGAGCTGCAGAGGATCTTGCAGCAGGAGAGAGACATGCGACAGGACGCCGAGCTGCGCCTGCACGACGCCAGCTCCGCCCTCCTCGTGACATCACAGGCCGTAGACCGGGGGGCGGAGTCTGTGGCTCACCTCAACCAGGTGAGGGAGGAGAGAGATGAGCTGAGGAGGAGGCTGCAGGCCACAGAGGAGGACCAGAAGAAACCGGATCCCAGAGTGGACGAGCTGCAGCGGGACCTGAAGGAACTGAAGAACCACTTCCAGAACCAGATCCACATCGAGACCAGGAAGGTGAGACCAGAACCAGTACAGGTGAGCTGCAGGTGTTCAGGTGAGCTGCAGGTGTTCAGGTGAGCTGCAGGTGTTCAGGTGAGCTGCCGGTGTTCAGGTGTGTGTTCAGGTGTGTGTTCAGGTGTGTGTTCTGTGTGTGTTCAGGTGTGTGTTCAGGTGTGTGTTCTGTGTGCAGGTGTGTGTTCTGTGTGTGTTCAGGTGTGTGTTCAGGTGTGTGTTCTGTGTGCAGGTGTGTGTTCTGTGTGTGTTCAGGTGTGTGTTCTGTGTGTGTTCAGGTGTGTGTTCAGGTGTGTGTTCAGGTGTGTGTTCTGTGTGCAGGTGTGTGTTCTGTGTGTGTTCAGGTGTGTGTTCAGGTGTGTGTTCTGTGTGCAGGTGTGTGTTCTGTGTGTGTTCAGGTGTGTGTTCAGGTGTGTGTTCTGTGTGCAGGTGTGTGAGGCGGAGCAACGCGCCCGTGAGCGTGCTCAGGCCGCTGAGGTTCGTGTCTCCGGTCTGGAGCAGCGGGTGTCGGAGCTGTCGGAGCTGCTGGGTTCCTGCGAGAAGGCGCGTCAGCGAGACCATCAGACGGCTCAGAGGCTGCGAGACCGAATCCACCAGCTGGACACGGAGAACAAGACGCTGACCGTCGCCGCCTGCGGCCGCGCGACCTCTGACCTCAGCCCGGACGAGGCTCTGGACGTCGGCGTGCTGAAGGAGAAGCTGCAGAAGGTGAAGAAGCTATTGCTGCTGGCGGCTCAGAGGAACCCAGACCAGAACATCCAGGACCTGGCGGAGGCGGAGCTAAGCGGGGGCAAAGTCTCCGCCCACCAGCAGGAGCTGCGGCAGCTGAAGGACGAGTTCGAGCGCTACAAGCTGCGCGCGCAGGTGGTGCTGAAGAACAAGAACGCCAAAGATGGCTGCCAGGCCAAGGAGCTGGAGGAGGTCCGCGACCAGCTGGCCGAGCTGCGAGAGAAGTACATCAACCTGCGCATCCAGAGCGACGAGGCCGACGCCCGTCAGCGCCACCAGCTGGAGGAGCGGCAGCAGCAGGCGGCGGCGCTGCAGCAGGTCCACAGACAGGAAGCGGAGCGGACGGAGGCGCTGCACCGCGATGAGCTGCTGCGCCTGGAGGCAGAGCTTCACAAGCAGAGAGAGAGGACCATGGCGCTGCTGGACGATAAGGACCGCGAGCTGGAGCGGCTACGGGCCGCCGCGCACGGCCACAAAGTCGACGGTACGGCTAGCGACGCCCAGGAGGCGGGCCCCGAGAGCGAGGGCGACATCATCAGCCAGGCCCTGCGGCAAGCCACGCCCACTGAATCCACGCTGCTACTGTACGCCGAGCAGCTGGCGCGCCGCGAGGTGGAGGTGGGCGGTCTGCGGCGGCAGAAGAACCGGCTGGAGGAGGACGTCCACCAGCTGCAGGCCCGGCTGGTCGCCGACGGAGACCGGCACGACGAGGAGGCGGCGGCGCTGCGGGGACGTCTCGACAAACTGGTCCGGGACCAGAGCCGAGAGGGCGCCAACATGGAGTACCTGAAGAACGTCATCTACAGGTTCCTCACGCTGCAGGACGCCAGCGGCCGGCTGCAGACGCTCAGCGCCGTCCTCACCATCCTCCACTTCAGCGCCCAGGAGAAACACGATGTCATGAGGCGGCAGAACACCTGGTGGAGGTAGAACACCTGGTGGAGGAGGAACAGGTGGTGGAGGAGGAACACCTAATGTAGGTGGAACAGGTGGTGGAGGAGGAACACCTGGTGGAGGAGGAACAGGTGGTGGAGGAGGAACACCTGGTGGAGAAAGAACACCTGGTGGAGGAGGAACACCTGGTGGAGGAGGAACAGGTGGTGGAGGAGGAACACCTGGTGGACGAGGAACAGGTGGTGGAGGAGGAACACCTGGTGGAGAAAGAACACCTGAAGAAGAACAGTACCTGGATGTGAGGACTAGTTTCGAGTTTGCTGATGTGACCTTTGAACTTTGTGTTGGCTGAACTCAGAATCACTGTGAGACTTTAACAACTTCTTCAGATCTTTAACATGTTTATTTTTTAAATTAAAATATTTTCTGGTTCTTTTTTTCTTCGTAACAATCCGACAAGACGATTAATCAATGATTATTGATTATTGGAGCTGCAGTCAGCTGTGATTGTAACGATTCATCATCATTAATAAAACAGACTTTACAGAACCGTTTCACTTCTTTATTAAATAAAGGGGCCCAGATTTAAACGTTAGATTCAAACGCGACATTTAAATCCAATATTAGAAACAAAAAGCTGAAAGAACATAAAAAATAAAATGAACTCAATATTTGAAAAGGAAGTTGAAGTCAACAATCACTGATAAATCAACTTTCTATTCTCAGATTTAACGACACGAAGACGTCAGAAAGTCGACTGAAACTTTATTCAGAAAAACGTCACAATAAATAAATAGTTAGTGTGTATCAGTGTGCGTGTCTGTGTGTGTCTTTGTGTGTGTGTGTGTGTGTGTATGTCTTTGTGTGTGTATCAGTGTGTGTGTGTGTTCAGGACAGACTGCAGGTCTCCCTGCAGCGATCCGATGACAGAGTTTATAAAAGAGTCCAGTTTGTCCAGAACTCCGTCTCTGAGCTGCAGCTGCTGCCGCCGAGCTCGGACCTGCAGACACAGAGGTCAGAGGTCAGACACTGCAAATAAAAACCACTGGAACCACAAGAAGACCAGGTCTGACCATCTGAACCCCAGGACCAGGAACAGGACCTGGATCAGAACCAGGACTGGGACCAGGACTAAGAACGGGACCGGAGCCGGGACCGGGACCAGGACCAGGACCCTCCACCCCCAACTCCCCAATTTTCCCCCAAAACTCACAAGTTTCTCTCTGAGCTTCAGAATCAGGTCCACGATTTCCACCTCAGATTTGTCTTTGGTCCAACCGAGCAGGTCCTGGAGAGACATGAGGATGAGATGACTGGCTGGTGACCAGGTGAGGTACTGACACCTGAGGACCAGGTGAGGTACTCACAGCGTCACAGATGGCCTCCAGGTGAAGACTCTCCAGTTTCTGCGTCATCTCTTTGTGTCGATGTCGATACCAACCATCGAAGTTCGGAGACCTGAAGAACTTCCTGAAAACGAGACGGACAGGTGAACAACACTTCCTGGACAGGAAGTCAGACGATGGACACACACCTGTGTGACTCACCTGTACAGTCCCATCCAATCACCTTTGAGCAGCGAGGTGAGCTGAGGGCCGGTGTGGTCCAGAGTGGACATGAACTCGTCCTGACTGAAGGGACGAATCTGAGGAGGAGTCTGAACACAAAAGACACATGACGTACGAAAACTGATGACATCACCATGACCTCATCACCAATGAGCCACTTCCTGTTTACCTTCCAGGGCGTCACAGACCTCTGCAGCGGCATCAGGCTCACCATGTACCGCTCCTGACAGACAAGAAACAGGGCTCAGTGGACGCGTCACGTCGGACTTCCTGCTCTGTGATTGGACAAACTGGATGAGTCATCATTACATCATCGCTTTATAAAAAATAAAAAAAAACAGCTGCAGGTGTGGCTATAGCTAACGAGGACCAACGTAACTGACAATAAGCGTAACTGATGACGAGGAGCGAACCAGACTCAGGTGATGTCCATACGGATCGTCCTCTGAGGTTCGAGCTGCCATTTCCGTAAGTCGGGAGCGGAATAAACGTTTGATGACACCTGCAGATTTTCTCAGTACACCTGTTGTGTTCCTGCGAGCTGATTGGCTGGTCCCTCACCAGAGGGATGATGAAGCTCTGCGTGAGCTCCAACAGGTGTCTCCTCAAGATGGCGCTCTGAGCCTCCGAAGGTCTCTTCCTCTGGATCCCCTGCAGACAGAAACAGGTGGAACCTTAACAAGTTAACAAGTTAATGAGTTAATGAGTTAACGAGGACGTTCGAGTTAATGAGGACATTTGTTTACCTTCAGCAGCCTCTTAATGAGAATCTTGTCTTTGTGTAGAAATGTCTTGTAGGAAGTGTAGATCCCTGCGCACGCACGCACGCACGCACGCACACACACACACACACACACACACACACACACACACACACACACACACACATTATTTACCTGCACACAGACACACACGTGTAATAGATGATGTGTTGTTACACCTGACAGACTGTTACCTGGTTTGGTGTCGAGTGTTTTCAGTTTGGACAGTTTCTTCACCTTCACCTGTTTTGGTAAATCACCTGGAAGACAACAGAGACCGTCACAGACCGTCAGGGACCATTAGAGACCACCAGAGACTGACATCAGACCGCCAGAGACCCTCCGAGACCGTCAGAGACCAGCAGAGACTGTCAGAGACCGTCCTAGATCATCACAGACCGTCAGGGACAGTCACAGACCGTCAGGGACCGCCAGAAACCGTCCTAGATCGTCACAGACCGGCAGAGACGTCACACACCGCCAGACACAGTCAGAGACTGCCAGAGACCCTCTCAGACCGTCACAGACACTCAGAGACCATCATAGACCGCCAAAGACACTCAGAAACCATCACAGACCATCACAAACAGTCAAAGACCGCCACAGACCGCCAGAGTGAACGTGCTGCTGCAGGTGGATGAAGACCAAGAGGACGAGAAAGAGGAGGAGTGAAGAGGTCTACCTGCCATCCTGATCTCTCCCAGTCTCACGATGTGAGGCCAGTTCTGGAAGGTCTTGATGAAGAACGGGTTGGTGACTCCAAGGACCACGTTTGGTCTGAAGGAGAATAAGAAGAAGAGACGTTTGTGTGTGTGTGTGTGTGTGTGTGTGTGTGTGTGTGTGTGTGTGTGTGCGCTCAGGACTTACGGGGCCTGGGTCCTGGTGGTGTACTCTTTGAACTCGCTGTCATGGATGGTAAAATACGGACGGAAGTCGCAGCAGAACTTCAGAGGACTGATGGAGCTGAGGGTGGACGCAGACAATGTTACCACGGCAACCACCCTGCGTTCCCATTGGTGTCATTAAGCCGGGACGTCGGAACACGGGACCGCCCGGTTACCTGATGAGAGCCAGCACGGTTTCCGAGGAGACGGTGGGAGACGGCGCCATGATGACCATCGGCTCGCCGAGCAGCGTTAGCTCCCAGAGCATCTGCAGGTGGATCAGGACCGACTGGAAACACCTGAACAGGTCCAGTTCGTGGATGGTCGGCAGCAGAGTCGGAGCCGGAAGCAGGTTCTGAGGACAGAAAACTTTATTAGCAACAGAACCCGAAGTAAACGAAGAACTACAGCCCAGAGCGGAACTGACTTCTTTAGTCGTTTGTCTGTCTGGACTTCCTCCTGGTTTGTCCGTCTGTGAAGGAATCCTCACCTGAAACACCAGAGACACACCAGAGACACACCTGAAACACACCAGAGACACACCTGAAACACCAGAGACACACCAGAGACACACCTGAAACACACCAGAGACACACCTGAAACACACCAGAGACACACCTGAAACACCAGACACACACCAGAGACACACCTGAAACACACCAGAGACACACCTGAAACACCAGAGACACACCTGAAACACACCTGAAACACCAGAGACACACCAGAGACACACCTGAAACACCAGAGACACACCTGAAACACACCAGAGACACACCAGAGACACACCTGAAACACCACCTGAAACACACTAGAGACGCACCTGAAACACCAGAGACGCACCTGAAACACACCTGAAACACCAGAGACACACCTGAAACACACCAGAGACACACCAGAGACACACCTGAAACACCAGAGACACACCTGAAACACACCAGAGACACACCTGAAACACACCAGAGACACACCTGAAACACTAGAGACACACCTGAAACACCAGAGACACACCAGAGACACACCTGAAACACCAGAGACACATCTGAAACACACCAGAGACACACCAGAGACACACCAGAGACACACCTGAAACACCAGAGACGCACCTGAAACACCAGAGACCCACCTGAAACACCAGACACACCAGAGACACACCTGAAACACCAGAGACACACCTGAAACACACCAAAGACACACCTGAAACACACCAGAGACACACCTGAAACACCAGAGACACACCAGAAACACACCAGAGACACACCTGAAACACCAGAGACACACCTGAAACACACCAGAGACACACCTGAAACACCAGAGACACACCTGAAACACACCAGAGACACACCTGAAACACCAGAGACACACCATAGACACACCTGAAACACCAGAGACACACCTGAAACACACCTGAAACATCAGAGACACACCTGAAACAACAGAGACACACCAGAGACACACCTGAAACACCAGAGACACACCTGAAACACACCAGAGACACACCGGAAACCGTCGTTGGTAACCCCTTTTCAACCCTTACCTGTAAAACGACGCCCACCACAGGCAGGTTGAGGGTCTGTCCAGGTGCGGGTGAAGGCCATTGGTCGATCTCATTACATACTGTAAGATCGAGCAGAGGAAGAATGTGACAATTAACGTCATGAAAACTTGTTCTGATAGGTTAGTTGTTATGATGTAAGCATGACATCATCACCTGCTTCGAGGCAGGGCTCCAGCTTCTCAAAGAACTCGGGAGCGATGATCTGCAGCAGCGAGTGGAACAGGTGAGTATACGGTAACCTGGACACCAACACCAGCGACTGAAACAGAGTCACATGTTCACGTGTGTGAACTTGTGGTCATGTGACTCTGCGTGTGACTCTGTGTGTGAGGGGGTGTGTGAGGAGGTGTGTGACCAGGTGACACTGACCTTTTGGAAGTAGCCTCTCTTCACAGAGACGTCCTTCACTTGTCTGAAATAGACGTAACCGAAGAAATGAGCCATTTCTCTCTGAGGAGACAACCGGACAGAAAACTGGAGGTTAATAGAAACACCTGGGAGGGGCGGGGCCAGTCACACCTGGTTATACTTCCTGTTTTACAGAGAAACGTTCAGGTGTCTGAAACAGTGAGAGCGCTGCCACCATCAGGTCAAAGTGCTCGTTACAGCCCGGTCAGCAGGTGTTTGGTCTCACCTGCAGGGTGACAGGAGCGTCTCGGTTGTAAATGTCGTCTCTGTACTTCGAAGTTCTGCGACCGACCGACTGACGTAACCGGAAGCTGAACTGAGTGTCCCCGAGACATCCTGGGAAATAACACACAGCTCATGTGACCTGTGACCTATGACCTGTGCAGTATGATTCAGTGTTGTCAGTGTTTACCTGAGTACGAGTCGGGAAAGGACAGGTAGCAGATGCTGGTTTTCTGTCAGAAAATCACAACAAACAGTTTTAATATAATATATACAATAAATCTGTAATCAATATGCTGAATATTAATCAATAACAAAAAGTGGAGATGTGTTTATAGAAATTTACCTCTTTCTCAGTGAGTTTCACATCCTGAGGATAAACCAGCTGAAAACAAAAAAAAGAAACAACTTACACCAAGGTCCATTCAAAATCCTGCAGTTTTAATGTCTATCTAACAGTGAAATGTCACTTCACACATGCAGCAGCTGCTTCGCCTCATAGATCAACGCCTCAACCAAAGTCTATTCAAAATCATGCTAATTTAACGCACTTAGCACTGTAACCAAATTGTGACACGACACTTCATACGTGACTCGACTCCTGAGGATCAGCTGTTCTCATCGGCTCACAGATCTTCATCTCAACACAACAGGAACGCCGGCAAACGAGTTCCATTATTATCTGATCAGCAGCAAGAAGCTTGAAGGTTAATTAATTGTCAGTTTGATGAATGGGGGTTTGGTACAGGTTACCTGCAGTCGAACCTCTCCCACAATTCTGCTCATTTAAAGTGACCAAGTCCTGAAACGTCTCTTCATACCTGTGACCAACTCTGATGCGCAGAGGTCATCATCACCTGTCCTTCAAATTAAAAGTTTGTCGGACCGGATTCACCTTTTGTTTATTCCCACCGTCACGTGGGAGCTGCTCATGTTTTAAATGAATGAACGTTGTTTGGTGACGTGATGAACGCCGAACTCAATATGAGACTTTCAGTTCAGTCTCAGTTTGACTAAACTTATTTTGAAAGGTCCATTTTGTCTTCAGGGAAGAATGAAGCGAAGAATTGTGTTTTTTCTTGTGGAGTTTGGTGGACAATGAAGCCCAGCAGGTATCGTTGTTTTCGGCTGAAGGAGTTCATTAAAGCTCCGCCTCCTCTCATCGTGTTCCGATCGTCTGATCGATGGACCCATTGATAACCGATGCTAACGATGCTAAGCTAACGCCATACCTCGATGGCTTGTCCGAGTTCCAGGTCGAAGGTAACGACACACGCGCACTCCAGCCAGGAGGAGAAGCGGGCCCACGGGCACCGGCTGTCCCCGCCGTCCGCCGCCTCCACGTGTTGGGGAGAACCAGAACCGTCGAACGGGTTCATCACGACCGGGTCAGAGCACCGACTCCTCCGTGGCTCATCCTTCGGTCCTCCATCAGATGTACCGGTGCAGACGGAGAGTCACGGGGAGCCCCCTGCTGGAGGGTCGCGGAACTGCAGGCAGCTGGAGCCAAACACAGAGCGACCGGTTCCACCGGGTTCCACCGGGTTCTACCGGGTTCTACAATAACAACAAAACGTGCAGCTTTAACTGCTATGAAATACATCTGAACTTTGTTTTCCCTACTCGGATGTATTTATTTGTGGTTGGTTAATTACAAATTAAAAGACAATTAAATAAATCATATTTTAAAGCATTATCCGAAAGGCTTCAAAATAAAAGTCTATATTGTTCTGCACTGCTTTAAAAAAAAAAAAAAAAAAATCCCTGTTATTGTGAAAAGGCCGGCCGGATGTGTGAGCAGCGTGTACCGGTGGATAAAAAGGCTGTCTGTTTCACGGTCGCCTCAGTCTCGTTTTTACCGGACAGATCGTCATGTCGGACCCGTGCTCCTTCTCCTCGTTCACCAGGTGCGTTACCAAGCACCTGAACCTGGTCCTGCACCTGGACTTCGACAGGCACGTGATCAGCGGGAAGGTGGCGCTCACCGTGGAGGCTCTGGAGGACCGCTTCTCTGCCCTGGTAACGTTAACGATGCTGCAGCCTGCTAGCCTCGAGCTAACGGGTTCTCTGTGCCTGAAGTGATATCAAACTGAAAACTGGCTAAAAACGGGCATTATTTACATGGAGTCCGGTCTGTGTTATAACACAGTAATACGCGGGTATTAGTGCTGTACTGTTGTCCGGTTCTGACTTCGACTCTGCGGATGAACGAACCCAGTTTCAGCCGTGATGGTTAAGTTTCCTCCTTCTTCAGATGTCTCTCTGTCATTCGGCTCAGTCCACTTCTTCATGTCTCCGTTAATTGGAATCATTTTTAAACTTGTATTCATCAGGTCTGCTGAGATTTCATACAGACTGCAAGGCAAGGAAACTTTAAATAGCTGTGTTTTGAATGGAGTTTGGCGTGAAGGGCAAATGTATGTTTTAAAAGTTAAGATTTGATTTTGAAAGGTGCTGCTGAACGTTTCACCGACTCTCAGATGTTTATATGAAAATAATTTTAAGCTTTCAAATTTAATCAAAACGTATTTTAGAAATGAAAAACTTTAAATTGGTCCGTTTTTGAATGAGGTTTCGCTCGACGATGTGAAACAGTGAATTAACCTGCGTTGGTCCTGGAATTTGATTTGATTGTGGGCCGAGACGGGAACCTTTTCAAAATAAAATCTGTTTATGGTCATGAATTTGCAGTTTTTAAATCGCTCTTCAAACACAGTTTAGCAGTTTTATGTTTATTTATTTTTTTTAAACATCTTTTAGGAGATTTTGTGAGAAATAAACGCACTTTAAATTGCTATTTTTCTGAATGGAGTTTGGCGCAATGTGCTTGAGAAGACATTTTATTGGGGCTGTGTTGTCTTGGACTTTAAATTTAGAGCTGATCTGGTAGAACAGGTGAGTTCACCTGAGCTCCAGATGTTTATCAGACAGGCAGCTGAATTTCACTTTTAATGTCTCAGCTCGGTTTTTTGTCGTTTACTCTGAAATGTCCCTCAACAGTTACATTTTTATTCTGACAGCGCAGTTCTAAAGTAAAATCTCTCACCTTTTCATTAAAATGAACAGCGATTTGTATAAATATGTAAATACATATTTTTAAGTACCAAATGATAAATCAATGTTTTTTTGAATGGACTTTGGTTTGACGACATTGAGATTTAAGACAAAAGTTCTCGGGGTTTGTATTAACGTGGACTTTGGTTGGTACAGGTGTTTAGACGGAGGTCAGAGTGCGACAGGTGAGCGTCTATCAGCAGGTCGTCTCAGGTGCTGAGCGCTGACGCAGCAGGTGCGACGTCCATGTCAGAAGCTCATTAATAAGAGTGTTTTTATCTGCTGCAGACTTTGGACAGCAGCGGCCTGAAGGTGGCGTCGGTGTCGGCCAACGGGCAGCCGGCCCGCTTCAGTCTGGGACCCAAACACAGCTTCAAAGGGACGGCGCTGGACATCACGCTGCCCTTTGACCTCTCCAGGTGAACTCCTCTTCTCTCCTCCTAAAAGACGCTTTTCCAAATAGAATGTAACGCCTGTGTTTGCTGTCTGCACCAATCAGAGGGCAGCATGTGATCGTGGAGGTGGCCTATGAGACGTCTCCGTCAGCGACCGCTCTGCAGTGGCTCACACCTGAGCAGACCGCCGGCAAGAAGCATCCCTACTTGTTCAGCCAGTGTCAGGTGAGTCACCACCTGTGAGCCTCACCTGAGCCTCACCTGTCAGCTCACACTCAGGGAATAAAACCCGTGGATCACAGTGACGTTCAGAGAGTTTTATTTCCTGTTGATGTGTTCAGATGTTTCGTTTCATCCTGGATGTTCAGATCTGAACTAAACGTTCGTCTCCTCCTCGTCCTGCTTTTCTTCCGTCTCTGAACATTTTGTGGTTTCTTTCACTTCGAATGTTGAAACTTGACTCAACGACAGATGAACCAACTGTTTGCTTCACTTCCTGTTTGCCTTTGATAACTGCTGCCCTGTGCCCTGTCTGACAGGCTCACCATTGTCGGAGTCTGGTCCCCTGCCAGGACAGCCCGTCCATCAAACACACCTACTACGCTCAGGTAACACACACCTGTGACATCACCTCCGTTTATACCTAACCAGTACCTGTCCGTCCCCCAGGTGTCTCCCTGTTTCTCAGGTGTGTCTCTTCTGTCCAGGTGTCTGTCCCTCAGGATCTGGTGGCGGTGATGAGTGCAGTGAGAGACGGACACCAGGTGGATCCTCAGGACAGCAGTCGCATCATCTACAGATTCAGGCAGCCGGTAGGTGTCGTCCTCGTCCTCCTCCTGGTGACGTCATCATTACCTGACCTCAGGTGTGCTGTCCTCCTGCAGGTGCCGATGCCCTCCTACCTGATAGCCATCGTGGTCGGCGCTCTGGAAAGCAGGTAACCTGTCTTGCCTGTTGTCTGATGTCATCACGTCACCTGCAGCAGAAAACAGTCTTTGTGTGTTCTGATTGGTCAACAGGGAGATCGGTCCGAGGTCCAGAGTCTGGTCTGAGAAGGAGTTTGTGGATAAAGCAGCGTTTGAGTTCTCTGAGGTGAGTCACCATGGCAACCGTAAGGAAGTTAACAAGTTCGAGATGTGTCGCATGTTGTAATTAATCCTGAGAAATGTTAGCTTGTTCAGGCTAACGTTAGTTAGCAACGGATGGAGCACAGGTGTTCTGGTACCTAGAATGATGTGTGATTGGTCGGTGTGTCCGGACTGACGTGTGATTGGTCGATGTGTCCGTCAGACGGAGACCATGCTGAAGGCGGCGGAGGACCTGGCGGGACCGTACGTTTGGGGTCAGTACGACATCCTGGTTCTTCCTCCATCGTTCCCCTACGGCGGCATGGAGAACCCCTGTCTGACCTTCGCCACGCCCACCCTGCTGGTGAGTAGCAACACGACTGATGATGTCATTGATGATGTCAGAGGTAGCTGTTTGTGTGATCAGCTGTTTCCTGTTTGTTTTTCCAGGCTGGAGACAAATCTCTGTCTAACGTAAGTAAAACTCTGATGACCCGGAAGTGTGGTCACACATGTGACACACACACACACACACACACACACACACACGTTCATGTATGTTCGTGTATGATCATGTATGATCACGTGTTGCTCAGGTGATCGCCCACGAGATCTCTCACAGCTGGACCGGTAACCTGGTGACCAACAAGACCTGGGAGCACTTCTGGTAACCATGGAGCCGTGAACACTTCCAACACCTGTCAGCGGGACAAACAAACACACCCACAAACAAAAAAACAAAACAACAAACGGATAAACAAAGCAACCAGCATGTCCTCATTGGTTCTGATCCGGTCTCTGTGTCTGCAGGCTGAACGAGGGTCACACGGTCTACCTGGAGAGGA
This sequence comes from Brachyistius frenatus, assembly GCF_029030835.1. NCBI lineage: Eukaryota > Metazoa > Chordata > Actinopteri > Embiotocidae > Brachyistius > Brachyistius frenatus. The sequence goes on from NW_027210961.1 coordinate 98,657, forward strand.
TGATTGGCAGGCGTCTGGAGAGCGAACAGTTCCGTCAGTTTAAGGCCATCGGAGGCTGGAAGGACCTGCAGGACTCTGTGAGAACCTGAACCTGAACCTGAACCCGGTCCATCTTCACCTCTTTCCTTTTTGTTCTTGCCTCACCTGTGCGTGTCATCCGTCAGGTAAACACCTTTGGAGCCAACAACCCTCTGACTAACCTGGTGCCCAGCCTGCAGGATGTCGACCCCGACGTCGCCTTCTCCTCCGTCCCCTACGAGAAGGGATTCGCTCTGCTCTACCACCTGGAGGAGCTGATGGGAGGGCCAGGTAACACCTGGACACACACACACACACACACACACACACACACACACACACACACACACACACACACACACACACACACACACACACACACCTGGAGCCTGCTCCTGCGCTGGTACACCTGTCCGTTTGTCTCCCTCAGAGGTGTTCATGGGGTTTGTGAAGTCGTACATCCAGATGTTTGCCTACAGCAGCGTCACCACAGACGAGTGGAAGAACTACCTGTTCACCTACTTTAAAGACAAGGTGAGCAACACCTGGACGACCAGGTGAACGCACAACGCAAGACACAGATAGGTTGTTTCTGTTCAGGCTGATATGATATAACCTCTTAATCGTAAAGAAAAGATCGATATTAGCTGATCGATCGATTTCTCCGAATGTGACTTTTGGGTTCCGGTCTCCGGTTCTGGGATGAACGCGGCCGTTCAGCAACTAAAATGAGTTTGTGTCTCGCAGGTGGACGTCCTGAACAAGGTGGACTGGAACGCCTGGATGTTCACTCCTGGGATGCCTCCTGTCAAACCTCAGTAAGTGGATCCTGTCGGAACCCTTCTGGTCTCAGAGTCCTGATCCGTCGGCTCTGATTGGTCCGCCTTGTGTTTCAGGTACGACACCACGCTGGCTGACACCTGCGTCGCTCTGAGTCAAAGGTGGATCAAGGTGAGACCTGCACCTGAAGTGGACCTGCTGTGATCTCTTTCATGTTGGGACTCAAACCTCTGTCCTCTGTCCCCCTTCAGGCCAAAGACCAGGACCTGAACAGCTTCAAGGAGTCCGATGTGAAGACATTGTCGTCCCACCAACTCATGGAGTTCCTGTCCCTGCTGCTTCATGAGGTACACTTCAGTCCACTTTAATCGTCCTCCTCAAGTCCACTTCTGTTCCTTGACTTTTCCCGTGTTCCTTTAGGACCTACTCCCTCTGACTCATGTGAAGAAGATGCAGGAGGTCTACGACCTCAATGCGTGTTTGAACTCAGAGATCCGCTTCAGGTGAGAATCCTGTTTCTCTCATGTAAACCCCGCCTCCTGCTGGAAGCCTCTTGCTGATTGGTTGTTCTCCATCCAGGTGGCTGAGGCTCTGTGTTCGGTCCAGGTGGGAGGAAGCGGTCCCCATGGCGCTGAAGATGGCGACTGAACAGGGCCGGATGAAGTTCACACGACCGCTCTTCAGGTACGAATCCTCGGAGCGGCTGAAGCACGTAGAAATTTTAGTGACACTTTGTTTACTTTCCAGATAATCCATCACCTTTTAATATTCTTTAATACCTATCTAACACTTCACTTCATTTATTTGAACATCTGCTTTGACTTTTTCAGTAGAATGTGATTCTACTTGTTGTTTGTTTTTTTCTTCAGGGAAGTTTATAACTTTGAAAAGTATCGTGATGAAGCCGTTCACGTGTTTCTGGCTCATCGAGCTGCGATGCATCCGGTCACCTCCGGACTGGTCACCAAGGACCTGAAGGTGGACGCCAGCAACACCGCCAATCAGTAACCAATCGGTAACCACAGTGTTAAACCTCAGTCCTGGTAACCAATCACAGCTTTTGTTTCTCTGATTAAAGTTGAATCTTTGTTTCCTGTTTTTTCTTAAGTTTGAAAAGTTTTGTCAGAAAAACAGAAACATTTTATAAAGAAATAAACTCTGATCTGAACTCAGTCTGCTGTCGTTCATTCACAATTTAAACTTTAACAAATATTTATAAGTTTTTCACATCAGTGATCAACATCCTGTTAAATCATCAAATGTCTTTAAAAGTTTCTCCATTTTAAAGTTTCTCCATCATCTGTTCACATGAAGCAACAGGAAGAGTTGCATAAAAATGTTCAAGAGGAAGAAGAGTGAGAACACCGCAGAGACAAACCGTCCAAAAGAAACCGTCTGAGACCGCAGAAACAGAGACGATCAGAAACCTGTGAAGACGTTCAGACTTCTGAAAACGTCAAAAACAAACTACCTGAAACCAGAACCAGCTGACACCACCTTGGACCGTTTCAGTTCATTTAAATCTTGTTTTTGAGCTGCTGTTCAACGATCATGTGACAGGAAGTGTTTCATCCACTTCCTGTAAAACAGTTTGAGCTGAAAACTGCTGAACAAACCGAAATCAGTGTTTTATTACACAACAGGTGTACATGAATAACATCAGCTGATCAGTCATATGATACAGGTAAGGCAGACAGGTGTCATCAACACGTCACAACTAAACACTGGAGCTGAAACAGGAAGTCACGTGTGACATCACTTCCTTTCAGCGAGCAGTGACATTTTATTGGCTGGAAACGCAGCATTTAAAAGTCGGCTAGCATGGAGGGCTACATGGCTAGCACCAGCCTGTAGCTAACAGGTTAGCGGTAGCAGCTACAACACGTTAGGAAACGTTTCTATCATCAGTTAGCATGTTAGCGTATAGCTTTGAACACGTTAAACAACAGAAGCTCATTCAGGGCGTTAGCACTGCAGCTAACAGAACAACGGCTCGTTGCTGCCATGACGACGCAGCACCACCATGACGGTTCTGACCGGCTTCAGAGAGTCCGATTCAGATTCAGTCCGGTCGTTCTGGTTCTCTGTGGTCCGACTGGTTCAGACCAGTTTCAGGTCCAGCTGAGACCCGGTCCTCCAGACACCAGAACCCGCTCCAGGTCCTGGTCTTCTTGTCGCTGCTGCAGTCTGCGTTCCTCCAGCAGGGACACCAGAGAGTCTCTCTGCTGCACCACCTGCAGCATCTCCTCCAGCAGCACACGCTCCTCCGCCAGCTGCCCCGCCCCCTTCAGGTGGTCTGTGAACAGGTGAACAGGTGAACAGGTGAACAGGTGAACAGGTGAACAGGTGAAGAGGTGAACAGGTGAACAGGTGAACAGGTGAACAGGTGAACAGGTGAAGAGGTGAACAGGTGAAGAGGTGAACAGGTGAAGAGGTGAACAGGTGAAGAGGTGAAGAGGTGAAGAGGTGAACAGGACTTTAAAGATGTGTTTACCGTCCTCAGCCATCCTCTCTCTGAGCTCCTGCTGCAGCCGGCTCTGTCTGTCCTCGAGCTCCAACTCTCGAGCACTGAAACACATCACATCCACACAGTCCTGGAGAACCGGGCCGAACCAGTCTGAACCTGCTGCAGGTCAAAGGTCAAATACTCACAATATCATGAGTTCAGATTCATATCGAACCAGAGAGTTCTTCTGCTGGACTAGCTGGAACCACTGTTGCATCAGAGGAGGGTTCTCTAGTTTACCAAGTCCTGCAGAGCCAGATGAACATGTAGTACTACAAAATACTACAGTACACTACAGTATTACTATCACATGTACACATGTAGAGTGAAGTATAGTCTAATAAAATGCAGTAAAGAACGTGTAGCTTGTGCACAGACCTCCCAGGTGAAGCTGCATCTCTGCGCTGTTGTTGTAGTCTCCCCAGTAATCTGACCGAAACACAGCACAGGTGAGTTCAGGTACATTTACAGGTGAGTTCAGGTACATTTACAGGTGAGTTCAGGTACATTTACAGGTGAGTTCAGGTACATTTACAGGTGAGTTCAGGTACATTTACAGGTGAGTTCAGGTGTTCCATCAGTGGGTTCCACTTAGTGTATTTTAGTACCTGCTTCTCCTCTCAGAGCTTTCTCCACCATCACTCCTCTCTCCTCCAACTGTCTCTGGTTCTCCTCCACCAGCTGCAGCCGCCGCTGGATCATCTGAGACACATGAGACAACATCAGTCCATATCCTCCTGGACCTGGTCTCTGTCCTCAGGTGGACTCACCTGGTCCTGGTCTCTGTCCCCAGGTGGACTCACCTGAGCCTTGTGGAGTCTCTTCAGCTCCTCCTGTTTTGCTTGTCTTCTGGCAGCTCTCTGAACCCGTCGCGTGATTTTGGCATCCAGGTCTTCGTCTTCGTCCTCCTGGTCCCTCTGGAACAAGGTCTCCTTCACACTGAGACTGGACGGCTCCTTCGGCTGCGCCAGGACACCCACCACCTCCGTGGGACATGAGGACTGTCCGTCCTGGAGGGGGACTCTGTCCTTCAGGGAGCGTCTCTGAAACGGCAACGAGATGGAGTTTACCTCAGAGACGGGACGTCCCACTGTTGGACCACCACAGACCTCAGAGGGATCCGATCTGTCCATACCTGGACGCCATATGATCGCCTGAAAGCCAGAGCGTGAGGGACGTACGCCGCCTGGGAGACATGAGGACACGGAGGACAGAAGACAGTCAAACTGAAGGATGTGGACACCATACAGACTACAACAAACACTGACCCACAGAGACATGTCCAGGTCAGTCCAGACCGGGACCGGGTCCCAGTCTGCGGTCCCAGACCGGACAACAACATCAGATCAGCTGGTACCTCCTGGTTCTCCTCCTCTTTGATGGAGACTCTCTGAATTTGGGCCGTGAGGTCGAACAGCTCCAGCTGAAGACATGAAGGACACTTCAGGTGAGACGTTAAACAGCAGCGGTTCGTTAAAAACAGCATGCTTTGTTCTGAGTGGCTAAGACCTCTGTTCTGATTAGCCGGTTTGCTGCTGTGCTCTGATTGGCCGGTTGGTATTCTGTGGATTCTTACGTGGTTTCTGGGTTTCAGTGAACACCTCTGCTCCAGCGTGGTCGAGTACAGGTCAGACCCCTCTCCTATCATATCTGGACACAGGAAGTACAATTATTACATCATCACAGTGAAGCCGCTCCGTCTGTATGAGCTTGATATTACACGATCACCTGTAGCTCTCCTCTGATTGGCTGTTTCTGTCTTCACCCTCAGTACAGGTAGAGTCTCACCCCTCTTCTTCTTCCTGTTTCCTGAGAATACAGACTGCCACAGTCCTCTGGCTCCGCCCTCTCCCACCTCCACCTGTCCAGGGAGAGGAGCTTCTCTGAGCCCCTTCAGCTGGTGGAGGATAGCCCCGCCCCCAGCCTGCAGAGGGGGGAAGAGGAGGTGAGGGGGGAGGCTGTGATCTCCTTTGTGTCTTCTTCTCCTCGTCCTCGCCCCCTTGTGCCCTCCCTCATCTGGCCCCGCCCCTCCCTCCTCTGACCCAGCCTCCGTGTCCTGCAGGAGGAGGGCCTTCTTCTGTGGCAGTTCAGGAGTGATGTCATCAAACGAACCCCGCCCTCCAGCAGCAGCTCGGGGGACAGGTCTCTGGGTAGCCTTCTCCATGACAACAGCAGGTGTGAGCAGAGGCCTGGCACACTCGTAATCAGAGGCAGAATCAGGTGTGGTGATGAAGGAGGCTGTGGAGGGTGTGGTGGCAGGGGGTGGAGCCACATGGGAAGGCGTGGGAGAGGTGATGGAAGGCATTGTGCTGGGGGTGGAGTCAGACTTCACAGGTGTGTCAAAGCGCTGAGAAGAAACCTCCTCCTCTGAAAGAGGGGGGGGGGGGTGAAAACATAAAACAAAGTGTGAAGTTCTGATTGGACAATGTGATTATTAACGTTTTTATTGTTTTCAGTTTGTCCATATAACCATGGTAACCACGGCTGCAGACGTGTCGACTTCTCAAACTAAAGTCATCTTATGAAGGACAACTGAATTCTGGGAAACATGAGCATGTTATTGTTATTATTACGATAATCAGTTTGAAATGATGATATAATAATACATTTTTATAATAATAATAATGAATTAGAATATTATTAAATATTATTAGGATAATATTTAATTATTATACTATCAATTATTATTAAAATAATAGGAAACAGTGTCGGGACTATTTTCAGTGACAGATGAATCCACATCTGAATGAAATCAACTTAAAGTTACAATTTAATTTTGAAAGTTGTTTTAAAACTTAAACTTTGTGAAGTTTGATTTTAATCTTTAAAAGTCATAAATATGTTTTTATATTTAAGTACATTTCTGGCATCAATGATCTTCCGTATGGCTGACTTCTTCACTGAAAAGTCAGAATGTTGACATAAAAAGGGATTTAGTTAAAAACTTTAAAATGTTAACATTTAAAGTTAAGTTATTTTAAGTTATTTAAAACTGGACCTCTGAAGATGCAATTTTCAAATTTTCCAAGTTTATATTAAACTTTTGATGAAACGTTAAAGGGATGAAAAGTTAAGATGATCCCAGTTACTATAAATGAGAGGTTTTATGAATGGCGTTTTCTACCTGTCTCTAATAGGAGCCACAGGCCCGAGTGACGCTCCATCGCCCAGGGGCAGTACTCCCCTTCTACCAGCAGGGGGAGACACACATCACAAACAGATTCAAACTACAGACTCACAAAAACAGCTTCAACTCACCATCACTGGACTCCACATCAGCACCTCCCTCCTCCTCCTCCTCCTCCATCTCTGAATCTGAGCTACAAACAGGAAACAGGATGAAGGAGGTCGCAGAAGTACGGATGACCAGCAAAACACAAAACTCTCACTTTGAAAATGAACAAAAAACAATCACCAGTTACATTTCATCAAACTGGAGATTCAAACATTTTTACCTAAAATCTTTACTTCAGAAGTCGGATTATTTAAAAAAAAATTATATCAACATTTTACTAAAAACAATTTTTTTAAAAGTGAGAATTTGAAATAAGATGTTATATATAAACACAGATTTTGAAAAACATTTTCTAAAACTGTAATCTTGACATTAACATAATTTTAATGTAAGAAAGTCAATTTGAGTTTTTCCTTTGATAAAATGTAAAATTAGACATAAAAAGTTTTAAATTAGACAAATAGGACTGTTTGATCCTCCAAACCGGTTCGACTCACCTGGACCTGATCTGGACTTCTTCGTCCACGCTCAGGTTAAAGCGGTTCAGGATCTCCTCAGAGACCTCCTCCTCTGCCTCCTCCTCCTCCCGTTCCTCCAACTCCTCCCCCTCCTCTGGTTTCTCCTCCTCCTGTTCCTCCAACTCCTTCTCCTCCTCCCATTCCTCCAACTCCTCCCCCTCCTCTGGCTTCTCCTCCTTCCATTTCTCCAACTCCTCCCCCTCGTCAGGCTCCTCTTTCAGCTCTGGCTCCTCTCCAGGCTCCTCCTCCAGCTCCTCCCCCTTCTCCTCCAGCTCAGGCTGCGCACTCCGGCCGTTGTTCTCCAGCTCGATCCTCAGGACAGCAGCTGCAGACACACCAACGTGGCCACACACACACACAGACACACACAGAAACACACACACACTAAAGCGCACATCGTTCCCGTTCAGGAGCATGTTCCCTGGAACACGTATGACGACTGGAGGACACGCAGGTGAGGCGGCTCACCTGAGGACCGCCGGCACTCGGCCCAGACCAGAGAGCCGTAGAAGGACGGAGCCGAAGACAGAGACTCCTTTGGAGACAAAGACGGACGTCAGAGACAACAAGAGACAATACGCAGAGTCACCATGGCAACCACCTGTCGGCACCGTGGTAACCAGCAGACTGGAAACAGTGGATCAGAACGGGGTCTGTGTCCAACGTGTCCACACTGCTCAGAGGACAGACAAAAGGTTTCTTACTGTTGATGTTTGATTGGATGCAGATGGAGTCGCTGTCCTCCGAGGAGACGGACCGCCGAGTCCACGGTCCGAGTGCAGGGGACAGAAGAACCTCCCTGAGACACAGAGACGAACGGGGACAGAGTTCAGAACAGGTCCAAGACAGATGTGGAGGACAGATGACAGATGTGGAGGACAGATGTGGAGGACGTGTCCCCACCGTCAGCCCCCCAAAGTGGGACTGAACTCAGCTGCTAGTCTTCAGGGGGACATTCAGTCCCACCTCAGCTTCAAACTGAGGTCATGTGACCGCTGCACTCTGATTGTCTGCTGAGCGTCCAGAAGACAAAAAAAACTTTGTGTGGTTGAAAATCATCTGGAGGGCGGTCACATGACTGTAATCAGATCACCGTGGTGACCAGCGAGACATCAGACTGGCAGCAGCGTGAGGACACATCAGCTGGAAGGATCGATCAGCTGATGTTGTTCATATTAATATTTGTATACTTTATTTAAATGAAACTTAGAGGAGGAGGAGGAATTGACAAATTGTCCAAAAGAATGGACAGCAGAGACATGAGACACCTGTTACAGACCCCGCCCACCTCATTTACTGAGAAATGTTTCAAATGTCAAACTGGACTTCATCCTCCCTGAGAGACAGGAGGACAGAGAGACAGGACAGACAGACAGGAGTACGGACTGACCTGTGTCCCGGTCGTAGGTGTACGTTGTCTGTCTCAGGGACACGCTGCAGGTGTCACACTGGAAACAGCTGCGATGGAAGAACAAACCTTCAGAACTGTGACGCTCCATCAGATAAACTCTCTGCTTACAGAAGACACACACGTCACTGCAGGACACCTGGGGACAGACACAGGGACAACATGAGGACATGCAGGGACAGAGACCAAAGAAAAACTGAAGGAACCATAGAGAACCTGAAGGAACCATAGAGAACCTGAAGGAACCATAGAGAACCTGAAGGATCCATAGAGAACCTGAAGGATCCATAGAGAACCTGAAGGAACCATAGACGTGGTTCCTCTGTCAGGTCACGCTGACACACCATGTTCTTCCACTTCACTTCGTCTGATGTCAAAGAAACAAAGAAATCCATCTTCCTGTTGACTCCCAATACGATTGGCTATCTGATCAGCCAATGAGATCACACCAGTGTACATATGGAGACACTTCATCAGAGGGACAGGAGGACAGACAGGAAGTTTAGATAATTGACAGAAGAGGAGCAATGCTGAGGCTCATGGGAAATGAAGTGTGTTAGGGTCAGAACTAACCTGATGGACAAACTGACTCGTGTTATTGATCACATGATTGACTCCCCGACGATCCACTGAACCACGCTGACCAGGACAACATCAGCCACAGGGCACAACAACTGCTGAGTCACACCACCAAACAGAACCAGAACCAGCAGCTGGACTACAGGGGGTCCAACAGGGTCTAACAGAGTCCACATCAGACCACTACAGACACCAGAGTCCAGCTACCTGCTCGTCTCCACTGTCCAAACTCTGACATCTGATCTTCTCTCGGAACCGAAAACTCATCTGCTGCTGTTGAAGAGTTCGTTTCTCCTGACAGAGACAGAGACAGAGGATATCAGGACAGAGACAGAGGACATCAGGACAATCCTGGTTCTACTAGGTTCTACTGGTCTTTACCGGTCTCCATGATGACGCCTGAACAGCTGCCACCTCTGAGGGTGGGGGGGGGCTGGAGGACGGCTCCTCCTGCTGGTTGATACAGGAAGTCCCACACATGAACGTCTCCAACCTTAACATGTTGTCATGATCACGTATGAACAGGAACATCCTCCTCTCTGACTCAAAAGATCTCAGTGTTTATGGATCAATAAACTAATTCAATCAATCGATACATCAATCAATGAATAAATGACCTCTGACCTCCAGGTTCAGTGAGGCCTCTTTCATGTTATCAGACACATCAGTAAACAGGAAGTGAACATGATTGATCAGAGATCAATCGGTCCGTCCCACCTGTCGTCGTAGAGCTGCAGCAGAAGAAGAAGACGTCCTGCAGGTCGACGAGTTCTCATCCAGTTTCGCCTGCAGCTGATTGGCCATCAGACGAACTCTAGAGCGACTGGCCCCGCCCACCAACACCTCCTCAAACAGCTGGCAGTCGACGTCACCATACAGGTCACATGACTAGAAAACAAGAGATGGTGTCAGATCAAAGGCCAGAGAGTCCTGGACGGAGCCAGGCGGGGTCAAACTGTACGAATCTTTCTTAAAGAGTCTCCGTCTTCGTTAACGAGTCTCTGTCTTTCTTAATGAGTCTCAGTCTTCGTTAACAAGTCTTTGGTCCTGATGGTAAGTGAACTCTGACCTCGGGCAGCTCTCGACCCGGCTGACTGGTCTTCCTCCTCTTGCCCAGAGCGCCGCTGTGCTCCTGCGGAGGCTGCAGGTTAATACCAGCTCACATCTGACAGAATGAGACAGGTGTGAAGGGGCGGAGCTACAGGTACCTTTGGGTTTCTCTTCCTGGACGGACTGGTTCCCAGTCTGCTGAGGAGGGAGGCCGGACCGATGAGAGCTGATCGGAGGTCGGCGCTGTGACTCAGGCAGCCTGAAAGGAACAGAAGCTGCTTTGCACACCTGGAGACACCTGGAGACACATCTGTCTCACAGGTGAGCAACCATCTTCTCTGTGTTTAAAAGTTCAACCCTGGGTTTTGTGTGTCCTGTAAAGAGTGGAGGAGGATGTGGGTGCAGTGTGTGGCCTCACCAGCAGGGGGCGGCGGGTCCTGGAGCAGCTGGTAGAACTGACTCAGGTACATCACCATGGACAGAGAGTCGGGCTCCTCCCCAGAACACATCTCCTCCACCGTCATCAGAGGGGAGATGCCCAACTCTCCTTCGGCCACGTCGAAGCCCAGTTGAGTGTTTTCTTCCACCGACGACTCGTCCAGAGACTCGAAGTCACTGAGGGGAGACAGGAAGTCAACACAAACCACAGAAGAAAACTCACCGCAGATTTTAAAGGACCAGACGTCATTACATCAGGTCGGGTCGCTGTCGGTGGATCAGAGCACACAGAGCCAGCCCGCTCTTCCAGGAAGTTGTCAGGTCACTAACAGCAACGCCATGGTAACCACAAGTCTGCTCCTGACACCAAGTCAGCAGCTCATTGGACCGAGAGAAGGACTCTGTGAGAGACGAGAACCAATCAGATCAAAGACATTTGATCACTGATCACAGCGATCAATAATCAGAAACTGAACTACAACACCGCCTCCGTCAGGTCACCCTGTGAACTACAACACCGCCTCCATCAGGTCACTCTGTGAACTACAACACCGCCTCCGTCAGGTCACCCTGTGAACTACAACACCGCCTCCGTCAGGTCATTCTGTGAACTACAACACCGCTTCCATCAGGTCACTCTGTGAACTACAACACCGCCTCCATCAGGTCACTCTGTGAACTACAACACCGCCTCCGTCAGGTCACTCTGTGAACTACAACACCGCCTCTATCCGGTAAAATAAAGTGAGCTCACCGTCTCTGAGGAGTCTCGGGGACGGCAGCCGCAAGACGTCCCTGCAGTCTGAGTTTAGCCCCGCCTCCTCTCCTGTGTCCACCAGGTGTCTCACCTGAAGCCACAAAAACATCAGTTCAGCAACAGGAGCAGCTCGAATCAAATATACAATAATGAACATAATAAATAAAAATAATAAATAAAGAAGCCATCAGAGAACAGAACAATAGTCACTGCGTTTACCTGGGCAGGTGTGACGGTCAGCGGGCTGATGTTCAGGTATCTGCTTGCTGGATCAACAGAGAACAGACTGATGTTCTTCTGCATGTTCTCGGGTGTCGTCTGAGGGAGGAGACGGTACAAACTCTCTCTGGAGGACAGACAGACAGACAGACCGTCTCCAGGTGTGTCCTGTCCAGGTGTATCCTGTCCAGGTGTGTCCTGTCCAGGTGTGTCCTCACCTCTCAGCCAGGATGTCCAGCGGAGCTCGACCTTGAGACCAACTTCGTATCATCCAGGATGAATCCAGAGCTGCCAGGAACCCTCGAGCAACACCTGTTCCCATAGGCCAGAAGGGCTGCAGACAGACAGGAGGAGAGACAGGTTATCTACCTGTCTGTCTGTCTGTCTGGTTGTATGTTTCACCTCCAGCATACACCTGTCTCACCTCCAGCAGGCTGTCTCCGACCAGTGTGACGAGCAGCTGGTGTCCGTGGCGTTGGCGGACCATGGCGGCGTTCTCTGACGCATACATGGAGGTGAAGTCGAACATGGCGACGTCCGGATGGCCGTAGTGATTCATGGCGAAGTCCAGAGACGGCAGCTGGTGATTGGTGGAGAAGTTGGCAGCCTCGCGGGCGTACGCCTGCAATGCATTCTGGTCCACGTTCCTGTGAGACAGGAGAAGCTCGGTGTCGGCGAAGTCCTGAAGGAGAGAGAACGAAGACGTTCATCATATCAGACTCACCTCAGTCTCAGGTGTCTGTTTACCTGTTTACCTGTACAATGTCTCCAGGTGTCTGTTTACCTGTACAATGTCTCCAGGTGTCTGTTTACCTGTACAATGTCTCCAGGTGTCTGTTTACCTGTACAATGACTCCAGGTGTCTGTTTACCTGTACAATGTCTCCAGGTGTCTGTTTACCTGTACAATGTCTCCAGGTGTCTGTTTACCTGTTTACCTGTACAATGACTCCAGGTGTCTGTTTACCTGTACAATGACTCCAGGTGTCTGTTTACCTGTACAATGTCTCCAGGTGTCTGTTTACCTGTACAATGACTCCAGGTGTCTGTTTACCTGTACAATGACTCCAGGTGTCTGTTTACCTGTACAATGACTCCTTTCTCCAGCAGACTCTGTTTCTTTGCCGTCATTACGAAGTAGTGCGTATCGTCTTTGTAGTAGACGATGTTCTCCAGGTCGATCCCTGAAACAGGAACATGTGTGAGCGTACCGACCAGGTGTGTGCGCGTGATGGGGGACCGTTTTGAGGACGGACCAGTTTCCTGTCGGAGTTCCTGGAAGAACCTCTGGTTGAAGATGAAGGCCACTCCACTGATCTCCTCCACTTTGGCGTCAGCGCTGGTGTTCCGGTTCTTGAAGTTGGCCGTGATGGCGATGGCCAGCTTCCCACGGAACTCTTTACGCCGGAAACCTGCCAGAGACACACTGGGACTTTCAGAATAAAATTATTTTATTTTGAAAAGTTTGTTGTAAGAAAACATTTAACCTTAAAGAGGAGTCACATTGTCAGACTTCAATCCACTTTAAACAGGTTATTGATTTCTGGACAGAATCTCCGACTCAGATCAGCACTGAGCTAAATGCTAACGATGCACGATGTTGTCGTACCCGGAAGTGTTTTCCTGCGTCCGTCTGCTCCGATGATGACATCAAACTCCAGCTGACTGACGGGGTGAGACTTTGGACTCACCTCCATCCTCCAGCCCACCTCTGGACAGGTAGACAGGTGGACAGGTAGACAGGTGGACAGATGGAGGGGTAGACGGGTGGACAGATGTACAGATGGACAGGAGGACGGTAACATTAACATTATTATTAACATTAGCATTCAAATTAACATTATTGTTAATATAAACATGATTAATAATTATATTATTATCATCATTATTATCAATATTAGCATTAATATGATTAGTAACATTATTATTAATATGAACATTATTAGTAACATTGGTGTCAATATTATTTTTAAAATTATTATTAATATTGTTAATATTATTAACATTAATATTAACATTATTATTCATGTAAACATGATTCGTATTATAATTATTAACATGAGTATTCAAATTATATTATTATTATTAACATTATTATCAACATTAATATGAACACTATTATTCATGATGAAACATGATTCATATTATAATTATTAACACGAGTATTAGAATTATTAACATTATTATTCATATTAATATTATTATCAACATTATTATTAACATTCCTCTTCCACTACTTTCAAATCGAATACTTTAACTGAATCAATAACTGCTGACTCAACACTTCCACTGATTTAAATACACGTCAACTGAAAACGACAGCTGCTCTTCAACCACTTCAGCTCCTTTCAGACCTCATCCTCATCTGACCTTTACCAGGGAGGTTAAAGGTTAGAGGTTAAAGTTGAGGCCAGTTGCAGTGGACCTGCCCAGCTGCCCTCGGACCCTTTAAACACCCTGCAGTGTAATAGCGTTGTGAGGACTCACGGTGGCGCTGCTGCTCTTCCAGAGGCTCCAGCAGCCGTTTGAACTCCACCTTCACATGAACTTCGACCCCCAGTAGTAAGGCCACCTTCAGCAGGACCAGCTGCAGCTGACGGATACCTGCACACAGGAGACAGGCGGTGGTGACCGCGGCGCCGAGCTGCTGGGATTGGACGGATCGGACGGATCAGACGGATCAGACGGGCCCAACGGATCGGACGGATCGGGCCCAACGGATCAGACGATCGGGCCCAACAGATCGCGGACTCACTGATGTGGTCGATGGAGCCGGCGCAGAACTTCCCGCAGAACTTCTTGGCGCCGAGGCCCCGCAGGTCGTGGATGGTGAAGGGCCACAGGTGGAGCACGTTGTTCCTGGAGAACGAGTCCCTCTTCTCCACCAGAACCACCCGGGCTCCCATGAAGCTCAGCTCCACCGCCGTCCTCAGACCGCACGGCCCCGCCCCGATGATCACACACTGACCAATCACAGAGCAGAGAGCAGCTAACCAATGATATTATTAATCATACCATACGGTGTTTTATATATACATATATATATATATATACATATATATATATATATATAGTGGTGTGAAAAAGTGTTTGCCCCTTCCTGATTTCTTATTTTTTGCATGTTTGTCACTTAAATGTTTCAGATCATCAAACAAATGTAAATATTAGTCAAAGATAACACAAGTAAACACAAAATGCAGTTTTTAAATGAAGGTTTTTATTATTAAGGGAGAAAAACAATCCAAACCCACATGGCCCTGTGTGAAAAAGTGTTTCCCCCTAAACCTAATAACTGGTTGGACCACCCTCAGCAGCAACAACTGCAATCAAGCATTTGTGATAACTTGCAATGAGTCTTTTCCAGCTGTGGAGGAATGTTGACCGACTCATCTTTACAGAGTTGTTGTAATTCAGCCACATTGGAGGGTTTTCCAGCACCAACCTCCTTTTTAAGGTCATGCCACAGCATCTCAATAGGATTCAGGTCAGGACTTTGATGAGGCCACTCCAAAGTCTTCATTTTGTTTTTCTTCATCCGTTCAGAGGTGGACTTGCTGCTGTGTTTTGGATCATCGTCCTGCTGCAGAACCCAAGTTGGCTTCAGCTTGAGGTCACGAACAGACGGCCGGACGTTCTCCTTCAGGATGTTTTGGTAGACGGTAGAATTCATGGTTCTATTTATCACAGCAAGTCTTCCAGGTCCTGAAGCAGCAAAACAGTCCCAGACCATCACACTACCACCACCATGTTTTACTGTTGGTATGAGGTTCTTGTTCTGAAATGCGGTGTTACTTTTACGCCAGATGTAACGGGACACACACCTTCCAAAAAGTTCAACTTTGGTCTCGTCAGTCCACAGAGTATTTTCCCAAAAGTCTCGGGGATCATCAAGATGTTTTCTGGCAAAAATGAGACGAGCCTTAATGTTCTTTTTGCTCAGCGGTGGTTTTGGTCTTGGAACTCTGCCATGCAGCCATTTCTGCCGAGTCTCTTTCTTCTGGTGGAGTCATGAACACCGACCTGAACTGAGGCAAGTGAGGCCTGCAGTTCTTTGGATGTTGTCATGGGGTCTTTTGTGACCTCGGATGAGTCGTCGCTGCTCTCTCGGGGTAATTCTGGTCGGCCGGCCGCTCCTGGGAAGGTTCATCACTGTTCCATGTTTTCTCCATTTGTGGATAATGGTTCTCACTGTGGTTCTCTGGAGTCCCAAAGCTTTAGAAATGGCTTTAGAACCTTTTCCAGACTGATAGATCTCAATTACTTTCTTTCTCATTTGTTCCTGAATGTCTTTGGATCTCGGCATGATGTCTATCTTTTGAGGATCTTCTGGTCTACTTCACTTTGTCATGCAGGTCCTATTGAAGTGATTTCTTGATTGAGAACAGGTGTGTCAGTAATCAGGCCTGGGTGTGGCTCGAGAAATTGAACTCAGGTGATAAACCACAGCTAAGTTATGTTTTAACAGGAGGGGGCAAACACTTTTTCACACAGGGCCATGTGGGTTTGGATTGTTTTTCTCCCTTAATAATAAAAACCTTCATTTAAAAACTGCATTTTGTGTTTACTTGTGTTATCTTTGACTAATATTGAAATTTGTTTGATGATCTGAAACATTTAAGTGACAAACATGCAAAAAAATTGGAAATCAGGAAGGAGGCAAACACTTTTTCACACCACTGTGTGTATATATATATATATATACACACACACACACGTTGTGAGGTTGTACGTACAAAACCATATGGTTTTATAGGTATAGTGTTGTTGTTTTGTATAGAAATATATTTAATAATCCTGTAATACGTACGGTGGTGTCTCTGCAGACCCGGTTCTTCTGGTACTCGTCCTGTGCAGCCCGTCGGTCCAGTTTGGCCCACAGAGCGTTGGCCCTCCAGTAGTTGAGGCGGCGTTTGATTGGCCGATACAGCGGCCTCTCGACGGCCCGCGGGTCCAGCTGCAGATGTTCACACAGCTGGCTGAAGGAGCGCAGCGCCGCCCTGCAGGTCGCTGCCGACACAAACTCATCGAACAGCTCCTGAGCTCGGCATTCTGGGTAAGACTCGTCTCCCATGGTGACCCCCCCAAGCTGCAGGGCACCATGGGAAGGGTGTCACCTGCTGATGATGTCACCGACAGACTCCAGCTCGCCCTCTGCTGGGAGACATCATGAAGACTCATCATGAGGAAGTTTTAAAATCAGTTACAGATGTTTCAAATAAAAGCTCAAATAAAACTAAATTAAAATTAAAACTCAAATTAAAATAACTGATAAAAAAAACATTTGCATGGATTCATAAGAAAATAAAAAAATTGTCAGCTTCAAAATAAAAGAAGAATTCAGATGTTCAGTTTCATACAACACACTTCCTGTTAGAACAGGAAGAGTTTCGGGTTTCAGGCTGAAGACCAGAATACTGATCTCTGATTGGAGGAATTTGATGCCAGTTTCCTGTTTGGAAAATACAAAATATAATCCAAACGTGTCATAATGATGTCACCATGTTGTAGTCACATGACCTGCTATCAGGGACAGTGTGTGTGTTTGTGTGTGTTTGTACAGAAACAAAGAGGCTCACAGAGCAGACCCATCTGTACCAGGCACTAACACACACTCGTCTTTCTCTCTTTGTGAGGACCCTCGTTAACATGCTGCACACCAGGAACTAGAACCAGAACTAGAACCAGAACCAGATGTTGATTTTTAATGAATGATGGTTTCCAGACAGAGGAGAAAATTCCAGAATATTTACATCATCACCAGAGACAAAACTCACAGAGGGGGTCACAACACACAACCTAAACACAAGTAAACACACAACCTAAACACAAGTAAACACACAACGTAAACACAAGTAAACACAATGTAAACACACAACATAAACACAAGTAAACACACAATGTAAACACAAGTAAACACACAACGTAAACACAAGTAAACATACAACGTAAACACAAGTAAACATACAACGTAAACACACAATGTAGACAAACAACATAAACACACCGACAATGAAATGAGAGAAGTACTCACATCAGAGCTGCTGCTGTCTGCTGCTCGTCTCCCACTGAGACTGCTGACCGCTGCCGGGGCTAATCCACGCTAATCACACACACACACACACACACACACACACACACACACACACACACACACACACACACACACACACACACACACACACACACACACACACAAAGAGAGAGAGAGAGAGAGAGAGAAATACACACAGAGAAATACACACGCCCCCTCACACTCTCTCAAACTCACATTGGTCCTCACAAAACTGACAAACAAACAAGTGTGTGACTGAGACTGGGGGGGCGTGGTCAGAGGTTAAAGAAGCCCCGCCCCCAGAGTGTCAGACAGACCTGATCCTGATCTTGTCAGTAATCTAAGAGGTAATGAACTTAACAAGGGCAGCAGCCAGAGATCATCATCACCATGATGATGAAGAGCGGTCACATGTTCAGACTCAGCAGCGCCACCGTGAGGCCTTCAGATTCACTACAACCACATCATCTTTATCACCGTGAGGCCTTCAGGTTCACTACAACCACATCATCTTCATCACTGTGAGGCCTTCAGGTTCACTGCAACCACATCATCTTCATCAGCGTGAGGCCTTCAGGTTCACTGCAACCACATCATCTTCATCAGCGTGAGGCCTTCAGGTTCACTGCAACCACATCATCTTCATCACCGTGAGGCCTTCAGGTTCACTGCCGGTTGAACTGATTTAATGTCACAGAACATTTGAACATGATTTAAATATAATTAATCAATCAAATGATCAATAACGTGTTGAGAACATCAGTTTATTGATGCTTGAATCTTCGGCTGTAAAATGTTCGTTGTTAAAGGATGAGTGTGGAGGACTCGGTGCCATTTAGTGGTGACGTGACAGATTACAACCAGCTGACTCCTCTCCAACATAAACAACTGGAGATTTGATTGACAGACAACAAATAATCAGGTTATGTTTGAGGGACGGACCATAGAGGGTCGAATTAAATCCAGAACCAGGACAATGAAATCTAAAATCAGAGCTTCAGTCTGAATTCGGGGTGCACGGTGGTGCAGTTGTTAGCACTGTCACCTCACAGCAAAAAGGTTCCGGGTTCAAATCTGGTCCTGGGCCTTTCTCTGCGGAGTTTGCATGTTCTCCCTGTGCTTGCGTGGGTTCTCTCCGGGTTCTCCGGCTTCCTCCCATCATCCAAAAACATGCACCTCAGGTCAGGTTACCTGGCGCCGCGCTAGTGGCAGCCTGCTGCAGCAGCTCCCCCCCTGAAGGCCCCCCTGCTGTAGTGAAGACATTTCCCCTCGGGGATTAATAAAGTGAAATAAATAAAAATAAATAAATAAAAGAACCAGCCTCCATTCATAAAATCATTTATTTAATCCACAGTAACATTTAACATCATTTAATACAAAGTTAAAAACACAAGAAGCAGCGGTGCGTTCAAGGACGTCAGGAGCTTTGCTAAGAAAAAAAACAAAACAGAAATGTTTGTTCAGGATGACAAAGTGAAATAAAGTTTATTCAAACGTTTGCAGTACTGCGTCTCACCAGCAGGGCTCGGCCTTTAGTTTCTATCGGCAGCAGGAAATTTCCCAGAGCGCACACCAGACACGCCACGGCGAATGGACTGAGTGCCAGAATCACCGACTGGGACATCAGCACCTGAAGTACACATGGAGAGATGAGACTTTGACACAACAAACTGAAAACTGTGATTCCCGAGCGGGACAGTGAACACACCTGAGCGATGAAGGGAGCGATCATTCCTCCGATCCGACTGAATGACGTGCAGAAACCCATCCCCAGGGAGCGCGCCACGGTGGGGTACACCTGGAGATAAGACTGCCTCAGACCTGGTCCAGGGGCCACCAGAGACCCCCATAAACCACCTCAGACCACCAGAGACCACTAGAGACCCCAGAAACCACCTCAGACCACCTCAGACCTGGTCCAGGGGCCACCATAGACCACCTCAGACCACCAGAGACCCCCAGAAACCACCTCAGACAACCAGAGACCCACAGAAACCTCCTCAGACCACCAGAGACCCCCTAAACCACCTCAGGCGACCAGAAACCACCTCAGACCTGGTCCAGGGTCCACCAGAGACCACCTCAGACCACCAGAGACCCCCAGAGACCACCTCAGACCTGGTCCAGGGTCCACCAGAGACCACCAGAGACCACCTCAGACCTGGTTCAGGGGCCACCAGTGACCCAATCCTTAAACCCAGGACTGACCCGATCCAGGGACTGGGCCGTGGACGTACCTCGGCGGTGTAAATATAAACCACGTTAAAGTTCATGGAGACCAGGGACCGGAGCAGGAACAGCAGCACCGTGAAGCCAAACCTGCAGAGACCAACATGGACAGCAGAGGACCTCAGAAACCTGGACTGGATCCTGGACTGTCGGAGGGGGCGGGGAAGTTCTTACATGGTGGTGCATATGTTGAGCATCAGGAAGAAAATGGCCGTCATCAGTTGCAGCACGGTCAGACTGATCTTCCGTCCGAAGACGTTGAGCAGACCGATGTTGATCGGGACCACTGGGGAGGAACAGAGGACCGGGTCAGACCGTGCACCGGTCCAGGACCAGCAGACAGTGAGGACTCGGGTTGGGTGGCGGACTCACATGCAACCTCTCCCAGGCAGCTGATGAGCAGCGTCTGGTAGTCGGCGAGGGCGAAGGGGATGCAGTAACACGGTCCATCCTCACGGTGGCGCTGGACCTGGTGGTCCTGATCTGCGTTCGTCACACATAGCAGGTTCTTCTCCAGCAGCTCCGAACTGCTCAGAACTGACCCGTAGTATGCGAAGGACGCCACGAACCTGAGACACAGAGGACAACAACTAAGTCCTGGTTACAGAAGTAACTAAGTCCTGGTCCTGGTCCTGGTCGTCGGTGTAGGTTTTTATTACCATGAGTACCAGAGCAGTACAGACGTCCTCCTGAACGATGGACTGAGCAGAACCCTCCAGCTGCCTCGTTCACTCTGAAGCATAGAAAATTTTATCATAATATATTAACAGAAGTATTATAATATAATAATAGAAGTATTATAATAATAACAGATTTAATAAAGGTACCACGCCAGGCTCCACCAGGCGTCCCGGAGGAAGAGATGCTCGGTTCATGTTGGCGATCCGCTGCAGCGTCGTCATGGCAGCTGAAACGTTTCCTGCCGACACGTTGTAACGAGCCGACTCTGGAATGAACTGATCTCAGATCAACAGAGACGCAGACAGGACAGTTTGTCTTCAGGAGACACAGACAGATTGAATCCAAAACTTCAGATCCAGTTTGAAGCCGTTAATGAGATTCAGACAGGTGAGGAGGACGTCTGACCTTGAAGAGGAAGATGAGGATGATGCTGGGGGCGACGGAGATCCGGATCATCCACCTCCAGCCCAGAGAAGGAACCACCGACATCCCCAGAATGATGATGAGCATGGAGCCAATCATCCAGAAGATCTGACACAAACAGAGAGCATGCTGGGAAATCTGAGACGATGATGTCACAGACTGGTGATGAAGGTGATAATGATGATTAAGGTGATGAACTCACGGTTGCCAGCGGCAACAGGAAGGCTCTGTGCTTTGCGGGGATGAACTCTGTCTTCAACACGAACCTGAACAGATCGACACGTCTCTCATTAACAAACACCTTCAACCAATCAGAACGCAGGATCTTCAGGATGATGTCACTGTGTCAGCTGACCCCTGCGACACTCCTGCGACGCCGCAGCCGACCATGCTGCGCAGGAAGATGAACCAACCGTAGGAAGGAGCGAACGATGTGAGCAGAGAGAAGTAGGCGCTCCACACAAACCCTCCGAACACCACCTGATCACACGCACACAGACAGTCGGCCAATCAGAGCAGACTGGAGGTGAAACCTAATCTGTGGTTGGATGTTTTTAAATGTTTTCAAAATGTTTTCAAAATGTTTTAAAATGTTTAAAAAAAAAAGTTTTAAACGTTTTTGACCTTCCAGCGTCCGTAGCGGTCAGCGACATATCCTCCTAAAACTCCACACAGCATGAAGCCCAGGAACACCATCTGACACACACACACACACACACACACACACACACACACACACACACACACACACACACACACACACACACACACACACACACACACACACACACACACACACACACACACAGCATGAAGCCTGAGGCTCTTATTTTGAAAATGTCCTATTGACTGTGGACTAAAGCTTCCTGTTATTGATCAACGATCAATCCTCCGAGCTACGGAGAACGTTTAGATCAACTCACACTGAAGATAAGACAGGAAGTGACATCACACATCAACAACAAAGTAAATAACAACAAATTTTGTGAAACAATAAAACATTAAAGTGACGACACCTGATCCATCAATTGATCAGTTTCTACATGATCAGCTGATCAATCAGCTGAAACTCACCGTGGAGACTAGAGCCACCTGCCAATCATTCAGACGCCACTCACATCGGATCTCCGGAGAGACGACAGCCAACAACATGATCTCCATCGCCTCGATGATCTACACACACACACACACACACACACACACACACACACACACACACACACACACACACACACACACACACACACACACACACACACACACACACACGTTCTCCTGATGATACTGATAACTAATAATATTGATGAAGTGTTCAATCGATCAGGTCGGTGACTCACATTGGAACTTCCCATGATGACGAACAGAAGGATGTGAAATCGTCCGAAACCGATCGTTTCCACGGCGTCCTCCACGGTGAACGTCTGATCAGCTGCAGGAAATGGATCAATACACTGATCAGGTGATCAGGACTGGATGGACACCATGTCCATGATTGATCGATCTATAAATGTTAGACTGATTGATCAGACTCACCCTGGTGGTGGGCGTTGGTGCCCTGCTGCTTGTCTGCAGGTTTCTCCTGCAGATGGATGGCGCTCACCAGCTGAGTCTTCATGTCAGCCATCCTGGAACACACAGGTAGCCTCAGCCATTAATATACATATTAATGTATAATATACGTATTAATATCCATATTAATATACCTATTAATACATAATATACGTATTAATATGCAAGATAATTAATATGTAAGATACATATGTGCATATATGCTTGAACACATATCTGGAGATAAAACATGAAAAACTACAGGAAGTGTGTCGTCTCCCTTCAAAGTGAGAGTGTCTGTTACAGCTGTTTGTTATAGTTCTAATGTCAGGACGTGACTTGTTGACATGATCTGATTTACAGCTCTGTATGAAATGAAGAGACCTCTCCAAATGTTTGTTGAATCAGCTGTTGTCTGTGTTTCTTGGTTGTTTGTATATAATATATAGATATATACTGTGCATTTTATATTTTAACTGCTATTTTACTGCTATTTTATTGCTTTCTATTATTCTATTATTATCTATTGCTTCCTGTATGCTGCTGTAGTGAAAAAAATTTCCCCTCGGGGATTAATAAAGTAACTACCTAACCTAACCTAACCTAACCTAACCTAACCTAACCTAACCATCTCTACGTTTACAGCAGCCGTTCCATTCCAGTCTGTTGAATTCCAATAGATTCTACTTAATGAGGTACTAGGTAGGTAGGTAGGTAGGTAGGTAAGTATTTACTTTATTAATCCCCGAGGGGAAATTTTTTCGCTACAGCAGCATACAGAAGCAATAAGATAATAATAGAAATAATAGAATAAAATACTAGAATAGAATAATAGAAAAGCAATAAAATAGCAGTAAATAGCAGTAAGAAATATAAATATAAAATATAAAATGCACAGTTTATACAGTACATTATATATCTATATATATTATATACAAACAAACCAAGAAACACAGTCAACAGTGTTATTGTACTGTGATGGATTTTGCCAGAGTTGAGTTATTGTACAGTCTAATTGCAGTGGGCAGGAATGATCTCCTGTATGTGGAATGATCTCCTGTATGTGGAATGATCTCCTGTATCAGGAATGATCTCCTGTATCAGGAATGATCTCCTGTATCTGGAATGATCTCCTGTATCAGGAATGATATCCTGTATCTGGAATGAGGAATGATCTCCTGTATCAGGAATGATCTCCTGTATCTGGAATGATCTCCTGTATCAGGAATGATATCCTGTATCTGGAATGAGGAATGATCTCCTGTATCAGGAATGATCTCCTGTATCAGGAATGATCTCCTGTATCTGGAATGATCTCCTGTATCTGGAATGATCTCCTGTATCTGGAATGAGGAATGATCTCCTGTATCAGGAATGATCTCCTGTATCAGGAATGATCTCCTGTATCTGGAATGATCTCCTGTATCAGGAATGATCTCCTGTATCTGGAATGATCTCCTGTATCAGGAATGATCTCCTGTATCTGGAATGATCTCCTGTATCAGGAATGATCTCCTGTATCTGGAATGATCTCCTGTATCAGGAATGAGGAATGATCTCCTGTATCAGGAATGATCTCCTGTATCTGGAATGATCTCCTGTATCAGGAATGAGGAATGATCTCCTGTATCAGGAATGATCTCCTGTATCTGGAATGATCTCCTGTATCAGGAATGAGGAATGATCTCCTGTATCTGGAATGAGGAATGATCTCCTGTATCAGGAATGATCTCCTGTATCTGGAATGATCTCCTGTATCTGGAATGATCTCCTGTATCTGGAATGAGGAATGATCTCCTGTATCAGGAATGATCTCCTGTATCTGGAATGATCTCCTGTATCTGGAATGATCTCCTGTATCAGGAATGATCTCCTGTATCTGGAATGAGGAATGATCTCCTGTATCAGGAATGATCTCCTGTATCAGGAATGATCTCCTGTATCTGTCCTTGTGACAGCGGAGCTGGAGGAATCTTTTAGAGAAAGTGCTCCTCTGTCCCTGCAGCAGGTGGAGAGGGTGGTCAGGATTATCCAATATGGATAATAGTTTGTTCAGCGTCCTCCTCTCCACCACCTTTTTCAGGCTGTCCAGTTTGTAGCCGATGATGGAGCCGGCCTTCTTAACCAGTTTGTTAAGTCTGTTGGTGTCTCTGGCTCTAATGCTGCTCCCCCAGCAGACCCCAGCGAAGTACAATGCACTGGCCACAACAGATGGTAGAACATCTCCAACATCTCGCTGCACACATTGAAGGATCGAAGTTTCCTCAAGAAAAAGAGTCGACTCATCACCTTCTTGTAGACAGCGTTGATGTTGGTCTTCCAGTTCAGTCTGTTGTCATGGAGACATCAGGTACTTGTCCTCCTCCACCATGTCCACCTCCTCTCCCAGAACTCTCAGCGGTTGTGGAGCCGTCGTCTTCCTCCTGAAGTCGACCACCATCTCTCTGGTCTTGGCCACGTTCAGGAGCAGGTGATTCCTTCCCGCCCACTCCACAAAGTCCTCCACTACTGCCCTGTACTCCTCCTCCCGTCCATCCCTTATACATCCGACCACTGCAGAGTCATCAGAGAACTTCAGAGACCTAATCAGGTGAACCAGTATAGGACCAGCTGGATGTCTACTAGAACCTTCTAATGTAATTGGAATAAAACAAGTGACTATTGACCAAGAGTTCAAAAGAAAAGTTTTGAGTGAGAAAAGAAGAGTTCAACTCTGGTTTTACTGTCAGAGGAATACAGTGAGCGTCAGGCTGCTTCCATCCTTCAAATGTCAAAGACGACGGTTCATAAGAACGAGGTCAAGCAGCAGACATTAGGGACAACAAAGCTACAGACATTAGGGACAACAAAGCTACAGACCAGCAGAGGACCAAAACGACTCTCCGCTCACCGGGATGACCACCAACTCATTCCAATGTCACTCAACAACCGTAGGATGACATCAAGTGAGGCGAGGACGGTTAGAAACAGGCTCCTGGCGGCTGAAGTCCTGCAAAGCTAGAAAAAAGCCCTTCATCATGAGAAGCAAAGAAGAGCCAGGCTGAGGTTTGAAGAAGACCAGAAGGATTGGACCATATAGGACTGGTCATCTTCTCTGAGGAGTCCAATGTTCAGCTTTGTCCAACACCTGGTGGTCTCATGGTTAGACGGAGACCTGGAGAGGTCGACGAGCCACAGAGTCTCCACATCCTGTGAAATGTGGTGGAGGATCGGTGAAGATCTGAGGGGCTTCAGCAAGGCTGGAATCGGACAGATTTGTCTTCGTGAAGGACGCATGAATCGAGCCGAGGACAAAGTTGTCCTGGAAGAAAACGTGCTTCCTTCTGCTCTGACGATGTTCCCCACCTCTGAGGAGGGTTCTTCCAGCAGGACGATGCTCCATGAAACACAGCCAGGTCAGTGAAGGTGTGGATGAAGGACCACCAGATCAGGACCCTGTCATGGCCGGCCAGATCTCCAGACTTGAATCCCATTGAAAACCTCTGGAATGTGATGAAGAGGAAGATGGACGGTCACCAGCCGTCAAACAAAGCCGAGCTGCTTGAATCTTTGGACCAGGAGTCATAAAGTCTCCCAACATCAAAGTGAAAGAGGTGGAGAGACGCCAAGACGCATGAAGCTGGGATTGGAAATCAATAATCAATTATTCCACCAAATATTAATTTCTGAACTCTTCCTCAGTTAAAACGTTCGTATTATGTTGTTTAAAAATGAATATGAACTTGTTTTCTTTGCATTATTCCAGATCTGAAAACTGCATCTTTTTGTTATTTTGACCAGTTGTCATTTTCTGCAAATAAATGCTCTAAATGAAAATATTTGTATTTGAAATTTGGGAGAAATGTTGTCAGTAGTTTATAGAATAAAACAAAAAACGTCATTTTACTCAAACATACCAATAAATAGTGAAACCAGAGGAACTGATCATTTTGAAGTGGTCTCTTCATTTTTTTCCAGAGCTGTACAAACCAGGAAAACCGTTTCAAAATAAAGTCTGCCAGGTGGCTCCAGTTGAACATACACACATTTTATTTTACTGCCACGAGTTCTGCGTTTGTTCTTTGACTGAGCTGTTGCCTGCAGCAGTAACCGGAAGTCTTTTATTAAACTGTCTCACGTGAACAGTCAATGAGGTGTGAAATCGGCTGCAGGTCTGTTCGGTTTCAGGCAGCTTCAGTAGAAGAACCGGGAGGTTTGGATCGATCTGAAGTTGTTTATGAGCCGAATTCTCCAGAAGACTCAGTCGAACAGTTCTAATTCATCTCCTGTCGCATTCACACGTTTTAAAGTCGACACGAGAAAGAAAACTGTAAACTGTAAAGAAATGTAAACGGAGATTGGCGGGACGGTTTCTTCAAGGGTTCTAGGGAGGAAACGCCGGGCGATAAAGTAGAATATCTATCATAAAGTGGGGTCGATTACAGAGAACCTGCTCAGAAACATGAAGGAGGGATTCAGATTACCTGCAGGGACACGAACTGCCTGTCAGCTCCACTTCTCCTGCGGGAACCGACGACGAACCGAAGTTCAGCTGCTTTCAGCTTCTTTTAAAGGATTCTGTGAAATGAAGCGTCCGCCTCACAGATGTTAGACTTTAAAGGTGAAACTGCCGGTTTGGTCTGTTGACATCCTGCAGGACTCCCCGGCGGACAGACAGGTCCACACTGTTGCTGTTCACCTGCACAGGTGTACCAGGAAGTGGCAGCCGGGGGAGGGAGCTTTGTTTTCATGTGGGAGGATGACGTCATATTCTAATACAAGTTACAACAAACCAGATTTTATTTACACCAAATTCACTGTATTGATAACTATCAATTATCAATTATTAGTTTTTATAACCCCCTGAATTCATCTTCATTCTTTTAACGTTGCAGGTTCAACTTTCTTCTTTAAACCTTTTGAAAATTTGACATTTATTCCTGATATGACTTTGTCCCAAATTTTTTTACTTAATTCTTGAAGTTTTACACGTTTCTGTAAAATATTTTGTTTCAGAAATTTTTTCCGGGTAATTTTGCAGCTTCTCTTGAAGCTTTATTCTGAAAATCTTTCACTCAAAATATTTAAGTTGATTTCTTGAGTCCAGATTTTGTCTTGAAAAGTGTTTTGGTGTTTAATTTGTCAGAAATTATCCTCCATAGAAACTGGTGTAGTTTAAGGACGTCAACAGTTTGTTAGTTAGTTTGTGAGTCTACAAGATGATCTGTGTCAAATGTTTTCAACTCTAAATAATAAATAAATAATAATAAATAAGTAAATAAAGCAGTCAGAGTAAATCTGAACTTTTCTCTTTAATGTTTGTTAACAATCTTTCAGACTTGTAACACCACAGGATGCAGCTCACACACGGTTTGGGTAGAACAGGTAAACCCGGTCAGGTGACTGGGGTCACCTGACTGCTGTTGAACAGGTGAGACTGCTGGCAGTGTTTCCAGCTCACTGATGTGACATTAAAATAACTTTTCCTTCAAGCTCTGATCCACCAAGCAGCTTCGCTGGGTCGCCTGGAGCTCACCTGTGTGGGCGGGGCCTGGGCGGGGCCTGGGCGGAGCTGCTTGTTACAACAGAATGGAATGTGGTTCAACTTGGAGCAGCAGTTGTACGAAGTTCAGTCATGACAAAACTGAAACTATTTCAGACGTAAAGAACGAGAACAGGAAGTAAGAACACACTTTGATTAATTTCACATAGTTCCAGGTTAATAGTGAACACTGTTAACTCTGTTACTCGCAGGTCTTATTTTAAAAATCAGCTTCAGATAACAGGAAGTGTCCTTGTTGTCGTGGTAACAGAAGGTTAGTTAGTCTCACTGGTCAGCAGGTTGTTTACTGAAGGTGGTAACCATGGTAACAGGTTTGTTTAGGTTGTGAGGGTGGTTTTGTCATGGCTGAACGTCCACAGAGCGCCTGCTCGTCAGCTGGATCATCACAGATCTAGAAAACACAGAAACTAGAAAACAGTGAAGAAGACATTCAGGAGGCACCTGCAGGAGGAGGAGGTGACTCCGCCTCCATCCACCTGCAGGAGGAGGTGACTCCGCCCCCATCGTCCTGCATGCTGCCATCTTGAGTGTGATTGACAGTCACACCTGGAGTCCTTGGGTTAGCACCATGTGATCCTGTAGGCGGTCCTAAAGCGTGACGGACAGGTGCGAGGTCCTCTTAGAAAGTTCTGGTGGGGTTCTGGTCCGTGACGGATGTGTTGGCACTGGCAGACCTCTGAGTCCAATCACAGATAAAATATCTTCTATATATTATGTTTTATATGTTTTATATTCAACATACTTTCATTTCTTTACTTCATTCAGATTAAAAATATCTTCTGGAACCGTAAAAGAAAGGCGTGACGTTCGGGTCGAAATGTTCTGTGCTGGATGAGCTGGTGTCATGTGACATGAATCTCTCTGCTCACTATTCACTTTGTAACATCTTTTAGCAGCATGCTAACGGGAACATCAAACAGCTAAAGCCTCAAACTGAGTAGAACATGCTGAACAAACAACCCAACTTCAGGAAACAGCGCGAGGGAACCGCTCACTCATCAGAACCTCGGTACCTGCACAGGTGTGGACACTTCAGACGGGTTGGTCCCAGTCTTTGTCTGGAGGACCTTCAACTTTGACCTCTGCAGACCTCCATAGAGTTCAAACATCAATAAGTCCAGAGTGTTCCTGAACGCATCACGGTGCTGCACACGGAGGACCAACAACCTTCATCAGGAAGTATTCAGAGTTATTGATCAACACGTTACATCAGATTTTGGGGAATAAAAGCGTCTCAAAGATCAGAGTTCCTGAGCCCATGCAGTGATTTCCACGACAGACACTCAGGTGTTCTGATGACATCACGTTTCAAGAGGGGTGGAGCTTCACTTTCCAAGACCGAAGAAGGCGTCAGGTCAGGAGACACCAGCTGGGTTTTCTTTGTGTCACCGTGAATTCATCCCCCAGAGTCAGATTGTCAACACCGAGTTCCACTGGGACCTTCTGAGGTTCTGTTCTGGTTTGTAGTCTTCAGGTCAGTCTGGGGTTTGTGCTTCCTGTTTGATTTTTGAAATGACTCACCTGTCTTTGTTTCACTTCCTGTCCTGTTGTATGATTGTTGGCCCCGACCCCTGATTAGTTCATCTTGTCCGTCGTTGTCCTTCCCTCCCTGCTGGATCCAGTCTGTGTGCTCTTCTTTGTTTCAGTTTCCTGTCTGTTGATGCATCTTTTGAAACCCAGAGAACACAAACTACCTGAACTGTGTCGCCATGGCAACAGGCTTGCTGTTGATGATTTTGTTCCCCAAAATCTGCTGTTTCTCTGCTCCAGTTTCAAGTCATGATGACATCACGCCTCCAGGGAGCGTTGTGGTGAGTGAGTGGTTCCCCCACCTGTCAGGTGTCACTCATTGTGTCCCGCCCACAGATGGACGGATGCAACAAATCAGCTACGAGAAGCTCGATACCAAAGCGATGCAGTAGCTCTTTTATTTTATTTTTTTTAATTTATTTATTTTTTGCCACCGATATATGAACACGCAAGCGAGCAGCTACGCTAAGCGACGTCTCCACGGCGAAACAAACGTACAGCGAGCTCAAACACAAGAGGGTCACAAACATCAAACAGTAGTTTGGTCTTCTTTTGATAAAATAAAGGATTTAACGTAGACCTTCATATAGAAGCGATAAAAAATAAGTCACATCTCAAGACTCCGATAAGAACTCTGACATTAATATTGTGCTCGTTGGGATTCTATCTCTTTACATATATTTTCTTCCTTCTTATAGATACTCGTATATATATAATGTTTCCTGTTTGGCGCCCCCTGCAGGAACCTCCAGCTGTCCAGAGAGACCTCGTGGAGACAGTTGATGGATGGAGACCGGATCACGGCGGCTGATGGAGTGGAAGGCAGTAAGTGGTCGATGAGAAGACGGATAGCACCACAGGGACGACCCGCCTCAGGACCTCAGGGGGGACGATCGGATCCACAGAGTCCGGAGAGACCGTCCTCCTAAGAAGGTCAGGAAGGCTGGACTGTTTCCAAAGGTCCAAGGGGGACGACTCAAGAACTGCAGGAAGGATGGTCCACTATGGACCGGCAGGAGGGACCTCAGCCCTGAGGTCCAGGAGGGACGTCCAGTCCAGGGACTGGATCTGGTCCAGAAGTTGAGGATGATAATGGAGTGATCGGCTCCAGGAAGCACTTCAGTGGAGACGTGAGTCACACTGATGTCCAATGATGTCCAATGAGACCCGGAGCCAAGCAGTGACGGACGGACAAACGGACAGACGGGACCCTGTAAACTACCGGAGGTCTTCAGGAGACATGGTCCTTGACCCAGGACGTGGTCCAAAGCAGACCATGTTTAGGGTCCTTAGACTCTGAGCGGGTCGAGTTCTGGTCCAAACAGGTCCAGACCCGTCTACTGGTAGCTGGTCACTGCTGCTTGTTTCTGGGCCAGTCGGCGCAGCTCCTCCCTGATGGCCTTTATCAAAGAGGCGGAGGTGTGGGCGGAGGGGGACGCGTCCTCCGGAGGGTACTCAGGGGTCGGTGAGGTCAGCAGGAGGGGTGGAGCCAACGGGTCTCGCAACGAGGAGCTGGGCATCTGGAACACCGAGGACGAGGAGAACTCTGGGAAGGACAGGACCTGGGGTGGAGGTGGGGGCAGAAAATTCATCAACATATAAGGAGGTCAAACTGCAAAGACATAAATTATTTTATCAGAATTCAAAAACAAACAAGACTGGACTGTGCCCTCCATCACCATCTCTCTGGTTACTATGACAACGCCCTTGTTTGATCCAGTTTGATTTCAGGACTCACGCTCTCTCTGCTGGCCCCGGGTCTGGACAGGTCCTGGTCCGAGTGCTGCTGGTTCCAGCTGGACCCGGTGGGCCCCGACATGCTGCGGCCCACGGCGGGGTACGCCCCGATCTGACTGGACAGACCCACCTGGGTCAGGTGGTGGAGCTGAGCACCTGCAGGTCAGACATACAGCAAGTGAGCACCTCCATGTGGAGGAGACAGATAGCGCTTCAGGTGGTCTGTAGGTCCAGTCTTTACCTGTGCTGCCCCCTACAGGTCGGGGTCTGGAGGAGGAGGGCGGGTCCTCGTACTGCCCCCTGCTGGAGTAGATGGACTCGTGCAGTTGGTCTCCGGTGGACACATACCCTCCACAGCTCAGACCCTGTCTGGAGAAAACACAAGAGGGTCAGTGCTGGTTCAGGTCCCTAGACCGGGTCTCAGGGGACAGGACACTGACCTCTGCAGCAGACCCTGGACGGACGTGGGGGACATTCCCAGCTCTGCATATCTCTGCAGGCAGAACAGAAAGACAGGACATGAAGGGTGAGGACGGACCGGGGGCAGAAAAGGTTGGTGGTCAGCTGCAGGCCGACACTCACTGCAGAGAAGGGGCTGTGAGAGGGGGCTGCTGGGTAAGAGCCCCACTGACGGCCCGCGGGCCGCACATGGGGGGAGGGGCTGGGCAGGGCAGGGCTTACCCCACTCAGCCCGGCGCTGCCCTGCGAGGACGGAGACACCAGGGCGAAGGCATCGTCCAAGAGGGAGTGCATCTGCTGCCGGGCCTCTTCGATGGAGGGCTGGGGGGGCATATAGGGGGGCGGGGCCGGGGCGGAGTCAAACACCTCGTCAGTTGGGGAGGGGCTTCCGTGGTCTGGGGGCAGGTCGGGGTCCGACTGTGGACATGAGACAAAATATAAAGCAAGTCAGAGGTGTCCTCATGTTTATAACATTTCTCCACAGCTGAAGTCTGAACTCCGACCTCTGAACTCACCATGTAGGCCACGTTGTTCAGTCCCGGGTACTTCCTGTAGGTGGCGCTCTGATCGGTTAACAGACGGTCTCTGTCGGTGTCAGGAAGACTTCCTGGTCCTGGATGAGCTCGTCGACCTCGAGGAGAGCGCCTCCCTCTGACGGGAGAGACAAAGAGACGTTCTTCTGTCTGTCCTACAGAGACACTCTGATGTCCTTCTGTCTGCAGGACAGAAGGACATCAGAGTGTCCTGTTAATCAGATAAACTCAGTTGTTTTTCAGGTAAACGTGTTTTTTAGGTAATCCCCGAGGGGAAATTTTTAAATTTTTTATTTTTGATTGGCTCGCGTTCTCGTGTGTTTTCGTGTGTTCTCAGGTGAAGTCTTACCTCTTCCTGGAGTCGTTGGGTGAGTAGGCATCGGCCTGCAGGATGCAGTCCATGTGGTCGTGGGCGGAGCTATAGAGCCGCTGCGCCGTCTCACTCTGAACCGGTCCGTCTCCGAAGGCGTCCATGATGTCGTCCATAGAGGGAAACTCGCACTGGCCCCGCCTCTTGGCGCGCTGCCTCAGTTTGTTCCTGTGATGCTCGATCTCCGACTTGTGCCTCAGCGCCACCTGCAGGAACACAAGGAAACATTACAATGTCGTCACGGCGACCAGGGAGCAGGTGGCGGACGGTGATCGCCCACCTCTGTGTTGACCTTTTCGGTGAGGGAGGGGCTCAGTTGTGACGCGGCGTGCGAAGGTGGGCTCGGCCGCGGCTGCATGGCGATGAGCTGCACCTTGTTGGCCTGACGACGGGTGCCGTCAGACGACCCGCGGGACAGACGGTCAACGTGGTCAAAGATGGAGGATGAGGACAGGACCTCGTCAGGACCGCTGCCTGATGGAGCCGCTGGGGAGGGGGGGAGGAGTCAGAGGCCAGGGGTCAGCGAACAATTGACTTTCAGTACCCAAACATTAGATCAGATGAGAAACTGATCAGAGGAGGAAGATGATGTTCAGACGTACCGATCTGACTCCGCCCTTTAGGAAGCAGGAAGAGAAAAGACAACAGCTTGTTTACACACTCATCACCATCATCACCATGACCATCATCATCACCATCGTCACCATATTCACCATCACCATCATCACCATGAATATCATGACCATCATCACCATGACCATCATCACATCCCCATCATCATCATCATCACCATTATCACATCGCCATCATCACCACCATAATCATCACATCATCCCCATCATCACCACAATCATCATTACCATCACCATGACCATCATCATCATGATCATCATTACCATCATCATCACCATCATCATGATCATCATTACCATCATCACCATCATCATCCCTCATATCTTCCCCTTCATCACCATCATCATCACCATGATCATCACAATCACAATAATCGTCAAAATAACCATCACCATCATCACCATCATCATCATCATCACATCATAACCATCATCACTCACATCATCATTACCCTCACCATCATCATCATTACCATTACCATCGTCATCATCACCATCATCATCATCATTACCATCACAATCACCATCATCACCATCATCAACATCACCATCATCATTGTCACTATCATCATCACTCACATCTTCCCCTTCATCATCAACA